>NW_026585687.1:4650461-4674362 GCF_907164565.1 Psammomys obesus
TATCTATCTATCTATCTATCTATCTATCTATCTATCTATCTATCTATCTATCTATCTATTGATATTACATATATATGTAATAAAGCATATATGTGTTACAAAACCACACAGACAAGTCATATATATATGGCCCTATATATATATAGAGAGAGAGAGAGGGCCTCCCCTACCAGAGAACTAGGGAAAGGACACAGCAGAGAAGAGGGAGGGTGGGTGAAACTGGATGGAGAGGAGAGATGGGGCTACAGAAGGGATATAAAGTGAATAAACTGTAATAAATAAATAAATTAAATATATATATATATATATATATATATATATATATATATATATATATGAGTTGTCTGTGTGGTTTTGTATCTCTAATGGCCTTAGTTTCTCTCACAAGGCTGCAGTTTTAAAATGTTTAATTACCTGACTTTAGTCACACTGAGGATCAACACTCCAGTACATGAATCTTCGAAAGTCATACTATATCATTTTATGTAATATTATATAGCTACTATGTCTTAAAATGTCTTTTGTCTGGTCCTTTTTTCTTTATACTCTTTCTAATAACAAAATTATCCTGTATTAGAAAAATGACATTTTAATATATGTATTTTCTTAGGGCATTATGCAAAGAAATCTTTTACGTCAAGAAGTGGCATATGACAGCTTCTTCATGACATTTATACATAAGCAAGTTTGTTACATGCCATCTAACATCACCTTAGATGATATATCTTTGAAATATCAACTGCAACACCCTCAATAATTATTTCATTTTTTAACAAAGTTTAAATCATATAACCATTAAGAACATTGCTTACCTGTTTTAGGACTATAGATTTTACTAGGTTGTTCCTATATTATATGGCTAATATCCACTTATAAGTGTGTATATACCATATGTGTCTTTCTGCTTCTGGGATACCTCACTCAGGATGATCTTTTCTAATTCCCACCCTTTGCCTTCAAATCTCATGATTTCCTTGTTTTTAATAGCTGAGTAGTATTCCGTTGCGTAAATGTATGACAACTGCTGTATCCATTCTTCAGTTGAGGGACATCTAGGTTGTTTTCAAATTCTGGTTATTATGAATATAGCTGCCATGAAAATAGTAACATACAAAATCTATAGTCCTAAAGAAGCTAAACAACCAGGAACACCCTAAGGAAGTGTCTTAATCCTTAATTCAAAAGGGTAAACATTATAGACATTGTAAGTGGGAGAATACAGGGAACAGGACAGGAGCCTACCACAGAGGGCCTCTGAAAGACTCTACCCAGGAGGGTATCAAAAGCAGATGCTGACTCTCATAGCCAAACTTTGGACAGTGTGCAGGGAATCTTACGGAGGAAGGAGGATTTAGAAAGCCCTGGAGGGACCAGGAGCTCCATTAGGAGAACAGCAGAGCCAAGGATCCTAGGTCCAGGGTACTGGGCCAACCAAGGATCATGCATGGAGGGGACCTAGAACCAATGCTCCTATGCAGCCCATAGGCCTACCCAGTTTTCAAGTGGGTATCCCTAGTAAGGGAAGCAGGGCTGTCTCTGACATAAACTCAGTGACTGGCTCTTGGCTGTTAGATTACCTCCTCCTGAAGGAAGATGATGAAGCCAGCCTTGGTGAAACCATATACACTAGGATCAGATAGAAGGGGAGGAGGGCCTCCCCTACCAGAGAACTAGGGAAAGGACATAGCAGAGAAGAGGGAGGGTGGGTGAAACTGGATGGAGAGGAGAGATGGGGCTACAGAAGGGATATAAAGTGAATAAACTGTAGTAAATAAATAAATTAAATAATTAAAAACATTGTTCACAATTTTAATAATTTTGTAAGCACATCTTCGGGTTAAGGGCTCTCTATCTTCCTATTTTCATCACTGTTAATAGCATGAAACTTTTTCATATAAATTACAAAAAGACCTTAAAAGGAAACTGCAAAACATTAAAAATTTTAGAGTCAATATATAACAGTGAGGAAATATTAGGTTACAATTGTTCCAACTCAAACTTACAAAAATATAAAAATTTACTAGTTTGCATATTTGGAAAGTATACAGAGCAGGCTATTGTCAAGGTTTAATGCTGTATTTAAGGATCTATGATTTATCTTGTATTTTTCTGTGTGTCCCCATTCATATTTAGTAAGAAGAGGAAGATAATTCATACGTATTACACTGTATACTTCTGAGATACATTCTTTTGGGATATCTAGCTGGGGGTGATTACTTTTATTGAGTGGGGTAATATTAATGTAATTAGTATAGATTCCTGAGGGTCCAGTGTGAGTGGAGGCATTCACATCTAAATCTTCTGGCAGCCAACCAATGGAGGAAGGAGGAGTCATAATTGAAAGACAGTAAAGTTTTATTACAAAAAGTCTGTTAACTTGTCATTAGCTTATCTATTTCTTTTTGTTACAATTCCCATTGTTGTTAGAAGACATTCTTTGATAGTTGTAAAGATATGGAAAATAAGCAAGTTTACATTTACAAAGAAAGTTCTTCCTTTGGGGGAAACTTTTGAATGGACTTTGCTGAAATTCTGTCCTTTCAAAAGACAAAGCAATCATAAGCAATCATCATTACCTTTAAAACACTATTCGGCATACATAATACAACACCACAGTACAACATATGAGTTAAATATGCTAGCTGTTCTATCATTTTTCCAGTAAACTATATAACAGAGTGACAAGAGCAAAACTACCCAGGAAGTTAAGGGCATTAAGAATCTGACAACAAGAAGGTGATAGGCATTTGGAGTAAGGTTATAGTTTGGAATTGCTTAATGCTTTACCCAGCACTGATCATGAATATCACTACTCCTCAGTTAGCATAGACATCTCCACATAGAAAGTCTGAAGGATCAGTTAAAAAATACCTCATCAGTGCAAAATCTTCATATCAAAACAATGATCCAAAGGCAAATTAGTAGGTAAACCTTCCTTGCTGCATAAAGAATATGATGAAGCGAGGGAGCAAATAACTAAGATGTGATTAAATGTTTACTTATATAACAATTCATACCCAATTTGCTTCCATATTGCTGTCCACATATTGATATAGACCTCAAAATGTGCAAAGAAATTTTACTTATTCTCCTACTTCCATGAAACAATTTTAATTAATAAAATAAACATTTTTATTTCATTGTAACACTGTGTTTTTTATCTTTGTTTTTATATAACATTTATATATTTTACATAATGAAATGAAATACCAATTTTAAATAAACTTACTTATGCAAAAACAGAAAGGTGATTTTCAAGTTTATTTTTCATAAAACCTTCATGTTATATTTAAATTATTTAATATCACCTATTATTCATATATCTTTCCTAGAAGCATGAAGAATATAGAAAAAAACAAAATGGAATCACAATATATGAAGAATAAAAGAATTTTTGAGTATTAATTCATCAAATGTCTTTATTTTGCCGAAGAGCAGGTGAAGAATATGGAGGTAAAATGATGTGCACTAGGATTCCATAAGTAGTTTTCAGATTCAACAAAATCTTTGCAACATTTCTTGAAGGAATCCCTTGCTTGTAAATAGTATATGAATATTATTAAATTGGCAATGTTTTCTGAAATTACAACCACTCCAACACACATGTGTACACACACAACTTTAATGGCCCTAAATGTAAACAAATATCTTTAAAATTTTCCACAGGAAATAAAATTACGTTTTCTAAAAGCTAGAAAGTTTTCTCTATTTTCTTCTACTCTAGTTTCGTACCATTTCTCTGCCAAGGGATGAGCTTCTTCAATAAATATGAACTTAATTCTCCTACTCAAAATTTTCATTACCCCCTGTAAACTAATTTTCAAAGGACATGATTATGAAATTGTGTGCAGTTTGAACACTGATAAATTTCAGAATTCTGACTGTTAAGATACCCTCTCTGAACCATTTACAGTCAGAACTCTGCCTTAACTTTGCACTTGTTCACTTCTTCAAGATCTAATATCCAGCAAATTTTTTTTGTATAAAGTTTGTTAGTTTATGCGCAACAAGAGCAAATAAAAACTTAAATTCTTGACTTTTAGTAGCTTAAGGTCACATAAACCATGAAAGTAACTCAGAAGCAACCACTCATTAACAAGTAAGTAGATACTAAGAAACATTTCAGTGGTAGTCTCCAGGTATCATCAGGCCTCAGAGCACAAAAGAGTGAAAGAAAGTTGTTTCTTCCTCTTTAAAGCTATGAATTTTTCAGTGTCTAGCAAATCCTTGAGAGTTTGGAAAGTATTTATGTTCATAATGCATTTGATTCTTACAAAAATCTTATGAGTCAATTATTATTATTTCTACTTTAATAATGAAGGGATTCAATAAAGCCAAATGGCAGAAAGTGACAGGATAGTAAATAGATGCCAATATCATCTAACCTCAAAAATTGATGTGTAAGACCAGTCTATTGCTATTTTAATTTAAAGAAAAGTAATAAAAGCCTGATACACATGTTACATACTGAAAAGTCTGGCTTATCAATGTGTTCTTTTTATTAGTGAGACAAAAAAAAAAAAAACTGATGGAAATTAAATCACAAATGAATAGTATACAATTTAATGATGTTAGGTATGGTTAAAATTATGTAACATCATCAGTATTTAATTTTAAAGTACTTTTAAATTTTTGTTAATATCATATTTTAGTTTGTTCAAATTTTCAACATATTTAAGTTGTATATTGGGATTCATTGTGGTAGATTTCTCTACACATGAATAATTCACACAATAATCACATCTATTACAATACTTATCACTTAGATTTTGTCATAATTCCTGGCCACACACCTAGTCCACACAAACACTAAAATATTTTATTTCTTCAAATTCATGAGTTAAAGTCATATTAAGTAGATGATAGCATTTTTGATACCATGCATCACTATGTTGTCCATGCTCATCTTGAACTCAACTTACTGTTTATTGTAGTCTGATCATGAACTCATAATCCTCCTACTCAGATTTCAAAGTATTGAGATTTCAGATTATATTACCATGCTAATAAAGCCTAATATTCTCAAGGTTCATTTATACTGTAACAAGTGTTATTAATGTTATTCAATAACAAAACTAAATAAGTAAATATCATGTTTTATTGACCAATTCTTCAGTTTAATAGTCATATAGGTTCTTTCTATTTCTAGCTATTATTTATAATTCTACTGTAAACAATCATATAAATGTATATTTTAAAATTTAAGGTAAGTTTCTAGAAATAGAATTGTTAGATCATATGATACTTCTACATTTAGCATTTTAGGAACTACAAAACTGTTTATCAAAGTCTCCAGATTTGCTTTTATATTTAGACTACTGAGGCTAGAAATTAAATGCCTTAGTCAAAAAATGTAATTAGAGTGGCATTAATGATTCTTAACATATGTCGAAAATTACTAATTCTTCCTAGAGTGTTTTATACTTTCACTTGGAACTATAAAATCATTGCATAGAGAACATGTAGGATTACATTAGGAGTTTGTGCAATGGTACTTACTACACTTTGTTAAGAGTAATTTGTATAGTGGGAAAAATCACAGATATTCTGAGCTTTTGAGATATTTTTCTGAGTGATTTTACAGGAGTATTTACAGGATATTTTGACAGGAACTTGAAGAAAGGCAGCTCTTGAGAATTTTCCAATGTGATTCTAAAACTGAACTGACGGAAATCCCATTTCAAAGACTGTTTTCCTGATACTTCCTAAACAGATTGTAATCTCTAGAGGTAAGTCTCTTTTTGATTAACTGAATGTAAGCAATTAGTTTTATAGATAGGATTGCTAACAATTCTCTCCCTATGAGCTACTTCCTAAGAACTAACATTAAGAAGCAAGAAACAAGGCTGCTACCATTGTGCACAAAATGTTCATTGCCACATCCTTGCTGTTGCTGCTTCTGGTATTGTAAATGCAGCTTGAAGTCATTTTTTATGCACTATTGATTTTTCGGTGTTTCTATTATTGACTGCTTACAAAAGAGATTATTACCTTTATAAATTGACTCTTGAGTGTCTGTTTTGAACACTCCTCTAATAAAAAGCAAGGATCATACCCATTCCTCTTATTATGTCTCTTAGAGTCCTTACAACTTATCTTTTAGGGACTTTGTAATGCACAGTGATGGAACTCTCTTTCATATTTTAAAATCATTTTAACTTTAGAGGCTTGTAATGTTTATTCTCTGATTTCAAAAGTGAATTAACTTTGAATAATTAAATGAGTTCCTACCTTCCTTCTCCTGCTTCCATGACTACCTGCTGCCATGTCTTCCACAATGATGGACTCATCCTTCTGGAATGATAAGCCAAAATATACTTTTCTTTCTATAAAAAGTAAATTCATCTAAAACAGTCCTCTACAATAAAAGATCTTCTGGAGATATCTCCATCCTTGATCTCAAGCTGTACTATAGAGCAACAGTAATAAAAACTGTATGGTATTGGCATAGAAAGTGGCTGGCGGATTAATGGAATCAAATAGAAAACCCAGAAATAAACCCACACACTTATGGACACCTGATTGTTCACAAAGATGCCAAAACCATACAATGGAAAAAAGATAGCATCTTGAACAAATGATGCTGGTCTAACTTGATATCTACATGGAGAAAAATGCAGAGATCCATACTTATCACTCTGCACAAAACTAAAGTCCAAGTGGATCAAGGACCTCAACATAAAACCAGACACACCATGTTAGAAGAAAAAGTGAGGAAGAACTTTGAGCTCATTGGCACAGGAGACAACTTCCTGAATAGAACACCAACAGCACATGCTCCAAGATCAACCATCAATAAATGGGACTTCATGAAACTGAAAAGTTTATGTAAAGCAAGGGACACTATCATCAAAACAAAACGACAGCCTACAGACTGGGAAAGGATCGTCACCAAGCCTGTATCTGACAGAGGGCTAATATCCAGTATATATAAAGAATGCAAGAAGTTAAACAGCAATAAATCAAGTAATCCAATTTAAAAAATGGGCTACATGGCCAAACAGAAAATTCTCAATAGAGTAATATAGAGTGGCAGAGAAACACTTAAAGAAATGCTCAATATCCTTAGTCATCAAGGAAAGGCAAATCAAAACAACACTGAAATTTCACCTTAAGCCATCAGAATGGCTAACATCAAAAGCACAAGTGACAACACATGCTGGAGAGGATGTGGAGAAACAGGAACCCTTCTCCACTGCCTGTGGAAATGTAAACTTATATAACCACTTTGGAAATCAATCTGGCACTCTCTCAGACAATTAGGAATAGTGCTTCCTCAAGATCCAGTTTTACCACTCCTAGGCATATATCCAAAATATGCTCAACTATACAACAATGACTTTTGTTCAACCATGTTTGTAGCAGCTTTATTCATTATAGCTAGAATCTGGAAACAACCCAGATGTCCCTCAGTTGAGGAATGGATACAAAAATTTTAATTGTGGTACATTTGCACAATGGAATACTACACAGCAATAAAAAACAAGGAAATCATGAAATTTGCAGGCAAATGGTGGGAACTAGAAAAGATCATCCTGAGTAAGCTATCACAGAAGCAGAAAGACACACATGATATATACTCACTTATTTATAAGTGGATATTAGACATATAATACAGGATAAACATACTAAAATCTGTACACCTAAAGAAGCTAAGCAAGAAAGAGGACCCTGGGTAAGATGATCAATCCTCATTCAAAGAGACAAAGGGGATAGACATCCGAAGAAGGTGAAAACAAAAAACAAGACAGGAGCCTAACACAGAGGTCCTCTGGAAGACTCTACCCAGCAGGTTATTAAAGCAGATGCTGAGACTCATAGCCAAACTTTGGGCAGAGTGCAGGGAATCTTATGAAAGAAGGGGGAGATAGAAAAAAGTGGAAGGGTCTGGAGCTTCACCAGGATAACAACAGAACCAAAAAATCTGGACCCAGGGGTCTTTTCTGAGACTGATACTCCAACCAAGGACCACTCATGGAGATAAACTAGAACCCCTGCTCAGATGTAGCCTGTGGCAGCTCAGTCTCCAAATGGACTCCCTAATAAGGGGAACAGGAGCTGTCTCTGACATGAACTCAGTGGCTGGCTCTTTGATCACCTCCTCCTGAAGTGGGGGACAGCCTTATCAGGCCACAGAGGAAAGATAGTCCTGCTGAGACTTAATAGGTTAGGGTCAGATGGAAGGGGAAGAGGTCCTCCCCTATCAGTGGACTGGGGAAGGGGCCTGGGCAGAGATGAAGGATGGGTGGAGGGAGGGATTGAGAGGGGACAAGGGCGTGCGCTACAGCTCAGATATAAAGTGAATAAATTGTAATAAATAAGAAATTATATTAAAAATACCTAGGAAAAAAGTAGATTTTAACAATATTAAATAATACTATGCATTATTAAAATTTTTTAGATATAAAATACAGGGTTCTATTTCTCATAATTATTATCACAAAAGAATGACAAACAAGAAATTTGGATTCATATGAAATTACATTTTAAATCAAGCTTCACACTTAACAATTACTTTAGGGCCCAAAACTTAAGTTAAACTTGCTTATATCTAAGATAAATAACATAATACTGTTTTCCTGTTGTATCTCTGTCATTGAGAAAATAAAGCAAAGACATGCTTGAAAATATTTAAAAATTGTGCACTGTAATGGAGGCACTAATTAAAAAGTGAATTCTGAAGAGAACCAAAAAATCAAAAATATAATGCCTCTTCATTTTGTATCACAACAGGATTTTTTAAAAGTGAACATGGGAGTTGAAACTATGAAGGTACTTTTCAAAATTTAAACAAATATGATTTGGCTCTATAAAAATTTGTGAAAACATTAAAACAGTTTTCTGTCAGAAATTATTAGTACAATGAAAATATTATTTAATTAGCACCTATTTTTAAAAATTGAAAAATAAAAGCATATTTCTTTGTGAATATGTACTATTGTTCTGCCCAGTTCATGAACCCCAAAAGACCAGGAATAAATAGACTCCGCTGTAAATACATAAGGTTCTTTTTATTATAAATCATTACAAGCTGCAGCTTGGGCCCACACCCCCACAGCCTAAATGGTGAGAGCCTCGTGCTCAGGTTAGTTGGGTGATTTAAAGATTCTGGTCCTTCCCAGCATGCCCAAGGCAGGGGCGATTCCTGCCTAGCAAGCATCTATTGGTCAAAATGCTGCATTTTAAAGTGATTGGCTATAGGAAGGTCCCCAAACCATTAATGATCTGGTGTCCCTCCTTAGGGGGATGGGCCAGTTTCCTAGCAACTGTATCTCTAGTGGGTAGGGAAAGAATGCAGTAAGGCGATTCTTCCCCTCAGGGCATTCCTGGACTTCTCCACCCAGCTAGTTCAGGCCTTAAGTATTAATAATAGCTGATTTTTAATCTTTTGGTCTCTCAATATGAGTACTCTGAACAGTATTTTCTTTCAAGACAGGTGACCAATAGGTTATATTATTTTAGAGTCAGAACAATCCCATAACATAAGTATTAATACTACATTCTCATTTTTAAGTATAAGGAAACTGTAGACTAAAACAAAAATCTTTGGAGTCAAACTTTGAAGAAGTCTGATGCTAGCACACATTCTTAACTACTAGATTAAGCTTCCTTCTGGAAAATAATGGTTTACTGGTGCAAAACTATAAGAATGTGTAAATAAGTTTTGTTGTTAACCACTTACATGTGAAGGAAAGAGACATGTGAGGGTGTGAGAAAGGCCATTTCTCTTGTGGGATTTAAGAATTAAAAGAAGAAAGTTTAAACTACTATTTGTCCATGGGAATACTACACAGAGAAACAGCATAAAAGTTAATATAACTTTTAGAAATTGAATTCAGTATTAAATATTCCAGAATGTTGGGTTCTGAGCCCTGGGAATTTATGTTATCCTAGTGACTCCTCTAGTGACAACATCTGCAGTGCTGGAGATGTATCTACTAGAAAGTTTCTTTTATGTGAAGTCTTTAATTTCATAACAATGACAAAAACACATTTTTTAAAAATCTCTGACAAAAACTAATTTGTATTTCAGTAAATTGCCAGAGAATGTAGTGAATGTGATGTTTCTCTATGTGGAAAGGGCTATGAACCCAACATATGGCTTTATGGGATAAAACCACTGATTTTATTTAAGATAACACAGTATGTTTTGAGGGTGGTGAAAATTAGATGAAAGGTTCCTGTTATAAATGTATGAACGGAGGACATGACTGCTGCAAGGTATGATTGAGGGAAAGGTTTTTATTGTCGATATGAGGAAGATTATATGTAGAAGCATCAGGAACAGTCCAAAGAAGGAAAAAGTAGTAGACTGAACGCAGCAAGAAGACTGGAGTTGGCATGGTGGAAAGAAAGAAAAAGGAAGACAAAGAGTGCAAGTAAGGAGATCAAGAGAGAGTAAGAGAGGAAATCAAGAAAGAGACAGCATGACCAAAATTGCAGAGTTATAAGAAGAAAGAGAAACTAGAGGAAGAAAAACTTCTGAGCTGGAGAAGTTTAGAGTAGGGAAGGATGTGTGAAGAGCTAGTGTCTTGTGATACCTTGGGAGCCTAGAGGCCAGCATGTACATTGATATGCTAATAAGCACCACAGGTAATCATTTGTCCCTTCTGACAATGGTAAGGAAATGGTTCCTTTGGTGAAATTTGGGGAAGTGGAGTTTCCTTTGATCGTGTTTTTTCTTAAACAATCTTTAAATGCAAACACACACACACACACACACACAGTTTTTAAATTTTATTTATTTTTATTCATTTTATATCCTGGTTGTAGCTTCCTCCCCTCTCTCCTCCTAGTACTACCCTCCCCCTCTCTTTCCTTCCCTTTCCTCCTCAGCTATTCCTCAGAAAAGAGGAGCTCCTTTCTTCATCCACCCCAGCTCATTAAGTTGCATTAGGACTGAACATGTCCTCTTCCCCTGTGGCCTGGCCAGGCAATACTGCTAGGGGAAAGTGATCAAAAAGCTAGCAAGTGAGTCCATATTCTATGTAGTCCCCATTTCTCTTATTAGAGGACCCACATAAAGCCTAAGCTGCCCATCTGCTACATCTTTGCAGGGGCCCTAGTTCCAGTTTATGCATGGTCCTTGGTTGATGCTTCAGTCCAAGCAAGCCCCCTGGGCCCTGATTAGTTAGCTCTGTTGGTCTTTTTGTGGAGCTCCTGTTATGTTTTGCAGGCAATTCAACTGTTATGCTCTCAGGGGCTTTTAGGGTTCTGACAATGTCCTATGTTAGCACCTGCATCCTATTTCTTCACTAGGTGCTCCAGATATAACCTGTCTGCCACTCCCACCTGCTCCTTCTCTGCTTCAATTTGTTCTCCTTCCCTCCTCTCTGACTTTTCTTTCTGGGGGGTTCACCGCCATGCTCCTCTTTCTCTTCTGTTCTGACTCCTCTCCCCTTTCCTTCCCCCAAATAAATCTCTTCATATTTAGATCTGTTGAGAGTGTGGCATTTTTTAAATATATCCTAACACCTGTCACCACTAGGTCCTTTTCTCTTTTCTCCCAATTTTCCACAAGACTCCCTACTCTTCACCCAATGCTTGGTTTTGATTCTCATCATCTGTTTTGAGGCACTGCTCAGTAGAATTTCTCTGTGAACAACTCTGACAGACTTCTGTCTGCAAGCTAAGCAGAGTATCCTTCATAATGTCAGGGGTTGGCACTTTCTTATATGGTATGTCTTTGGTTGGGTCAGGCATTTTTGGGTATTCTCTAAATCTCTGCTCTATCTTTCTCCGTGAACATCTTGTAGGCAGGGTAAATTTAGGGTTAACACTTCTGTGGGTGGGTTGGTGCCCCCCTCCCTCCACTAGGAGACTAGTCTAGTTAGAGGGTGTCCATGCAGTCTCTGCAGTCTCTGCTATTAGGAGCCTCTGCCTGAGTGCAACTCATATCCTCCTGGGGCCTATCCTGTCTCAGGTCTCCAGCTTGTCACATGGATGTCCTCACCTTCAGTTTCTCTCTTTTCTACAGGCCTTCTGTCCTCTTGCCCTTACTGTCCCTAGGCCTGTTCTCTACCCTCTTAATTCTCTATACCCCGCTCCTGCCTTGTTCTCTCTCTTCAACCACTATCTCTATCTATTCTGTTTCCCCTTCCAAATGAGATTTCTGCATCCTCCTTTGGATCCTCCTTGTTATTTATCTTCTTTGGGTATGCTTATACTGTAGCTTTTTCTCGGTTGAGGGACATCTGGGTTGTTTCCAGGTTCTAGCTATTACAAATACAGCTGCTATGAACATGGTTGAATAAATGTCCTTGTTGTATAGTTGAGCATATTTTGGATATATGCCTAGGAGTGATACAGCTGGATCTCGAGGAAGGGCTATTTCTAATTGTCTGAGAAAGCACCAGATTGATTTCCAAAGTGTTGCCCAAGTTTACATTCCCACCAGCAATGGATGAAGGTTTCCTTTTCTCCACAACCTAGCCAGCGTATTTTGTCACTTGGGTTTTTGATCTTAGCCACTCTGATGGGTGTAAGGAGAAATCTCAAGGTCGTTTTGATTTGCATTTCCCTGATGGCTAAGAACATTGAGCATTTCGTTGTGTTTCTCTGCCATTTTATATTCCTCTACAGAGAATTATCTATTTAGTTCTGTACCCCATTTATTAACTGGATTACTTGATTTATTGATTTTTAACTTCTTTAGTTCTTTGTATATTCTGGATATTAGCCCTCTGTCAGATATAGGGTTGGTGAAGATCCTTTTCTAGTCCATAGGCTGTCATTTGGTACTGATGACAGTGTCTTTTGCTTTACAGAAACTTTTCAGTTTCATGAGGTCCCATTTATTGATTGCTGCTCTTAGAGCCTATGCTGTTGGTGTTCTGTTCAGGAAGTTGTCTCCTGTGCCAATGAGTTGAAGGCTCTTAACCACTTTTTCTTCAAACAGATTTAGTGTGTCTGGTTTTATGTTGAGGTCTTTGATACACTTGGTCTTTAGTTTTCTACAGGGTGATAATATGGATCTATTTTCATTTTTCTACATGTAGACATCCAGTTGGGCCAGCACCATTTGTTGAAGATGCTGTCTTTTTTCCATTGAATGGCTTTGGCTTCTTTGTCAAAAATCAAGTATCCCTAGGTGTGTGGATTTATTTTGGGGGCTTCTATTCAGTACCATTGATCCACCATTCTGTTTCTATGCTAATACCATGCAGTTTTTACTACTATTGCTCTGTAGTGCCACTTGAGGTGAGAATGGAAATACCTCCAGATAATCTGTTGTTTTATAGAATCATTTTGGCAATTCCGGGTTTTTTGTTTTTCCATATGAAGTTGAGAATTTTTTTTAAGGTCTGTAAAGAATTGTATTGCTATTTTCATGGGAATTGCATTGAATCTATAGATTGCTTTTGGCAGAATGGCAATTTTCACTATATTAATCCTACAGATCAATGAGCACGGGAGATCTTTCCATCTATCTGATATCTTCTTCTATTTCTTTTTTCAGAGACTTGAAGTTTTTTTTTTTTTTTCAAACAGGTTTTTCACTTGCTTGGTTAGAGTCACACCAAGATTCTTTATGTTATTAGTGGCTATTGGGAAGGGTGTTGTTTCCTAATTTTTTCTTAACCCTTTTGTCTTGAGTATACAGGAGGGCTTGTGATTGTTTTTTGTTAATTTTGTGTTCAGCCACTTTACTGAAGGTGCTTATCATCTGAAGGAGTTCTCTGGTTGAAAATTTGATGTCACTCACATATACTCTCATATCATCTGTGAATAATGATAAATTGAATCTTCCTTTCCAATTCATATTCAGTTTATCTCCTTTAATTTTCTTATTCCTCTACCTATGACTTCAAGTACTATGTTGAAGAGATATGGAGAGACTGGGCAGCCTTGCCTTGTCCCTGATTCCAGTAGGATTGATTTAAGTTTTTCTCCATTGATTTTGATGTTGGCTATAGGCTTGCTGTATATTGTCTTTACTATGTTTAGGTATTTGCCTGGTGTCACTGATCTTTCAAAAATTTAAACATGAATGGGTGTTAGAGTTTGTCAAATGCTTTTTTGGCAACTAAGAAGATGATCATGTGTTTTTTCTCCTTCAGTTTGTTTATATGGTGGATTACATCGATGTATTTCCATATATTGAGCCACCCTTGCATGCCTAGGATGAAGCCTACTTGGTCATGGTGGATGGTATCTTTTATGTGTTCTTGGATCTCTTTTGCAAGTATTTTATTGAGTATTTGTGCTCTGATGTTTATAAGAGAGCTAGGTCTGAAGTTTTCTTTTTTTATTGGATCTTTGTGTGGTTTAGGTATCAACGTTACTGTGGCTTCATAGAATGAATTTAGTAATGTTCCTTCTGTTTCTATTTTGTGGAATAGTTTGAAGAAAATTGGAGTTAGCTCTTCTCTGAAGGTCTGATAAAATTGTGCGCTGAAACCATCTGACCCTGGGATTTTTTTTGGAAGGGAGAATTTTGATGACTGCTTCTGTTTCCCTTGAGGGATGTAGCATTATTCATTCTATTTACCGGATCTTGATTTAATTTTGTTAAATGGAATCTATCAAGAAAATTTTCCATTTCATTTAGATTTTCAAAATTTGTGGCATATCGGCTTTCATATGGAAGACCTAATATTGTTTGGATTTCCTCAGTGTCTGTTATTATGTCCCCCTTTTCTTTTCTGATTTTGCTGATTTGGATAGTTTCTCTCTTTTAGTTAGTTTGGCTAAGGGTTTGTCTATCTTGTTGATTTTATCAAAGAACCAGTTCTTCATTTCATTGTTCTTTGAATTGTTTTCTTTGTTTCTAATTTATTGATTCTGCCCTGAGCTTGAATATTTCCAGCTGTTTATTCCTCTCAGGTGTGTCTGCTTTTTTTTTTTTTTTTTTACCCCTAGGGCTTTCAGGTGAGCTATTAAGTTGTTTGTATGCTATGTTTCAAATTTATTTTTGAAGGCACGTAGTGTTATGAATTTTCCTCTTAGCACTGCTTTCATTGTTTCCTATAAGTTTGGGTGTTTTGTGCCTTCATTTTCATTGAATTATAGGAAGTCTTTAATATCTTTCTTTATTTCTTTGCTAACCCAGCTGATATTAGGTAGCGAGTTATTCAGTATCCATGTATGTGTAGGCTTTTTGCTATTTCTGTTGTTGTTGAGGGCCAGCTTTATTCCATGGTGGTCAGATAGAATACAAGGGATTATTTCAATCTTCTTTTATCTGATGAGGCTTGCTTTGTGACCAACTATATGGTCTATTTTGGAGAAGGTTCCATGAGGTGCTGAAAAGAAGGTATACTCTTTTGAATTTGGGTGAAAAGTTCTGTAGACATTTATTAGGTCCATTTGATTTAGGACCTCTGTAAATGCCCTTATTTCCCTGTTTAGCTTCTGTCTGGATGATCTGTCCCTTGGTGAGAGTGGAGTGTTGAAGTCTCACACTATTAAGGTATTGAGATAGATGTGTAATTTCAACTTTAATAATATTTCATTTACAAATGTAGGCATAAATGTTCAGAATTATGATGTCCTCCTGGTGAATTTTTCTTTGATGAGAATGAAGTGCCCCTCTTCGTCTTTTTTACCCATTTTGGTTGAAAGTCGATTTTATGAGATATTAGGATAGCTAACTCAGCTTTTTGTCTGGGTCCATTTACTTGAAAAACTTTTTTCCAGACCTTTACTCTGAGGTAGTTTTTATTTTTGTTGCAGAGGTGTGTTTCTTTAATGCAGCAGAATGTTGGATCCTGTTTCCACACCCATTCTTTTAGTCTGTGTCTTTTTATTGAAGCGTTGATTCCATTGATGTTGATAGATAATAGTGACCAATGAATGGTACTTCCTTTTATTGAGGAGTTGGTGGTCTCACTGTGATTCATTGTTTGTTTTCTTTTAATTTTTGTTGAGAAATTTTCTGAATCCTATGTTTTCTTGGTTGTAGTTGTTTTCATTGGATTAGAGTTTTCCTTCTAGTATCTTGGGTAGGGCTGGTTTCATGTGTAGATATTGCTTAAATTTAGTTTTGTCATGGAATTTTTTTTCTCCATCTATGTTGATTGAAACCTTTGTTGAGTATAGTCATCTGGCTTGGCATCTGTGGTTTCTTAGAGTCTGCATGACATCTGCCCAGGTCCTTCTGACTTTCATAGTTTCTGATTAGAAGTCTGGTGTGATTCTGATAGGTCTGCCTTTATATGTTACTTGACCTTTGTCCCTTGCTGCATTTAAAATTTTTTCTTTGTTCTGTAGGTTTAGTATTTTGACTATAATGTGACGTGAGGAGTTTATTTTCTGGTCTAGTCTATTTTGTGTTTTGTAAGCCTCTTGTATGTTTATGGACATCTCTTTTTTTAAGTTGGGAAAATTTTCTTTTATGATTTTCTTAAAAACATTTTGTGGACCTTAAAGCCTAGACTCTTTCTTTTTTGTCTATTCCTATTCATCTTAGATTTTGTCTTTTCATTGAATCCGGGATTTTGTTGGATGTGTTTTTATGCTGACCTCTGTCCATTTGCTTATCTGTAACCTTCACTCTTTGTTCCTGGATTCTGCAGTTCAGACTTGTACTGTCTTTCTCTGGTGTCTGGAGAATTCTTCAGGAAGATGAGAAAAGTCCTAGAATTGCCAAAACAATCCTTCACAACAAGAGAAATCTGCAGGTATCTCCATCCCTCATCTCAAGCAGTACTACAGAACAGTAGTAATAAAAACTATTGGTACTTACATAGAAACAGCATGGTGGATCAATGATACTGAATAGAAGCTCCCAAAATAAATGCACACACCTAGGGATACTTGATTTTTGACAAAGAAGCCAAAGCCATTCAATAGAAAAAAGACAGCATCTTCAACAAATTCTGCTGGTCCAAATGGATGTCTACATGCAGAAAAATGAAAATAGAACTATATTTATCACCCTGTCAAAAACTAAAGACCAAGTGGATCAAAGACCTCAACATAAAACCAGACACATTAAATCTGTTAGAAGAAAATTGGTTAAGAGCCTTCAACTTATTGGCACAAAAAAACAACTTCCTGAACAGAACACCAACAGCACAGATCAGCAATCAATAAATGGAACCTCATGAAATGAAAAGCTTCTGTAAAGCATAGGTCACTGTCATCAGAAGAAAACAAGAGCCTGCAGACTAGGAAAGGATCTTCACCAACCCTATATCTGACAGAGGGCTAATATCTAGAATATATAGAAGACTCAAGAAGTTAAAGAACAACAATTCAAGTAATCCAATTAAAAAATGGAGCCCAGAGCTAAACAGAGAACTCTCTATAGAGGAATACTGAATGGCAGAGAAACACTTAAAAATGTTCAACATCCTTACTCATCAGGGAAATGCAAATTGAAACGACCCTGAGAATTCACCTTACACCCATCAGAATGGCTAAGATAAAAAACTCAAGTGACAACACATGCTGGAGAGGATGTGAAGAAAGACGAGCCCTCCTCCACTGCTGGTGGGAATGTAAACTTGCACAACCACTTTGGAAATCAGTCTGTCATTTCCACATATTATAAGGAATAGTGTTCCCTCAAGATGCATCTATACAACTCCTAGGCATATATCCAAAAGATGCTCAAGTATACAACAAGGGCATTTGTTCAACCACATTCATAGCTGCTTTATTCGTAATAGCCAGGACCTGGAAATAACCCAGATGTCCCTCAACAGAGGAATGGATACAGAAAATTGTGGTCCATTTACACAATGGAATACTACTCAGCAATTAAAATAAGGAAACCATGAAGTTTCTAGGCAAATGGTGGGAACTAGAAAAGATCATCCTGAGTGAGGTATCTCAGAAGCAGAAAGACACACATGGTATATACTCACTTATAAGTGGATATTGGCCATATAATATACATAAACATACTAAAGTCTGTACACCTTAAAAAGCTAAGCAAGAAGGAGGACCCTGGGTAAGATGATCAATCCTTACTCAGAAAGGCAAATGGGATGAACATCTGAAGAGTAAGAAAACAGGGAACAGGACAGGAGCCTACCACAAAGAGCCACTGAAAGACTCTGCCCAGCAGGGTATCACAGCAGATGCTGAGACTCATAGCCAATCTTTGGGCAGAGTGCAGGCAATCTTATGTAAAAAAGGGGAGATAGAAAGACCTGGAAGGATAGGAGCTCCACAATGAGAGCAACACAACCAAGAAATCTGGGCCCACATTTCTGGGTGTTTTCTGAGACTGATACTCCAACCAAGGACCATGCATATAGATGACTTAGAACCCCTGCACAAATGTAGCCCATAGCAGGTCACTGTCCAAGTGGATTCCCAAGTAATAGGAACAGGGACTGCCTCTGACATGATCTCAGGGCTGGCTCTTTTATCACCTCACCCTGAAGGGAGAGCAGCCTTACCAGGCCACAGAGGAAGATAATGCAGCCAGTCCTGATGAGACCTGATAGGCTAGGCTCAGAGGAAATGGGAGGAGGCTCTCCTGTATAGCTGGACTTGGAGAGGGACATGGGAGGATATGAGGTAGGGAGGTTGCGGTTGCGATTGGGAGGGAATTAGGGAGGGGAATACAGCTTGGTTGCAAAGTGAATAAACTGTAATTAATCAAAAATAAAAATTAAAAAAAATCAAAACCAAAAAAATTAAAGAAAAAAAATGTAATTTCCATTTCCCTGGTGTCTAAGGATGTTGAACATTTTAAATGTGTCTCTCAGCACAATGAGGTGGTACACACTTTTAATCCCAGCACTGAGGAGGCAGAGGCAGTGGTTCTACACACAGGGAGTTGCAGGACATGTAAGACTACAGGAGTGCATAAAGATATCTTATCTCCATCTCACCATCTAATTAACTAACTACATAGCTAACTAACTAACTTGTTTCTAAAACATTTATGTTTCATCATTGAGAATTTTCTATTTAGTTCTCTATTGTTTGTTTGGTTTTTTTTTTCTTTTTGGTTTTTCAAGACAGGGTTTCTCTTCGTTACCCTGCCTATGCTGGAACTTGCCCTGTAGTCAAAGCTGGCCTCAAACTCTAACATCTTGTCTCTGCCTTCTGATTGATGGGATTAAAGGAGTGCAGTACAGTCTCCCAGATTATATTGCATTTTTAAAATTTTGGGTAGTTTATTTTCTCAGTGCTCACTTCTTTAGTACTTTGTATACTCTAGATACAAACCATCTGCCAGATTTATGTTTGGTACGGAGGTTTTTTTTGTTGTTGTTTGTTTGTTTCTTATTATGTAGGCCACCTCTTTACTCAAGGATAGTGCTTGTTGCTGTACTGAAGCTTTTTAGCTTCATGAGGTTCCATTTACTAATGTTTAGTTTTACTGCCTATATCATCAATATCCCATTTAGCAAGTCCTTTCCTTGGCTAATTAGTTACCCATTTCCTGATTTCTCTTCTATCAGAGTAAGGGCTCTGGACTTTTGTTTTGTTTTGTTTTTCATCATTGTTTAAAATTTATATTTATTTTTAATTAATTCACTTTACATCTCGTTCATAGTCCCCTTCCTCATCTCCCTCTGGTCCACCCTCCCTCTCTCTTCTCCCACCCACTGCCCTAGTCCTCACAAAGTGGTAGCCCTCCTCCCCTACCAACTGACCCCAGCCTATCAAATTGCATCAGAACTGGCTGCATCTTCTTCCTAGGTGGCCTGGCAAGGCTGCCCCACCAGGGGTAAGTGAAGAGCAGGTAGCAGAGTCCATGTCAGAGATCACCCCTGTTCCCCTTACTAGGAACCCACATGGAGACTGAGCAGCCTATTGGATACATCTGAGCAAGGGGTCTAAATCTCACCACGCATGGTTCGTGGTTGGTGTTTCAGTTTCTACAAGCTTACCTGGGCCTAGATTTGTTGGCTGTGTTGGTCTTCTTGTGGAGTTCCTGTCCTTCTGTCCTCCTACTCTTCTATAAGACTCCCTGTGCTCTGCCCAGGGCTGTGAGTCTCAGCATCTGCTTCAATCCCCTGCTGGGTGGAGTATTTCAGGGACATCTATGATAGGCCCCTGTCCTGTTCCCTTTCTTCAACTGCTTCAGGTGTCTATTTTATTTGCCCTTCTGCATGAGAATCCTCCCTAGGAGGTTCCTTGTTACCTAGCTTCTTTAGGCCTGTAGATTGTAGTAATGTTATCCTGTATTATACGGCTAGGCTAGTATCTGCCTATAAGTGAGTATATAGAATGCTTGTTTTTCTAGGTCTGGGTTACCTCACTCAGGATGATATTGCCTAGATCCATCCATTTGCCTGCAAATTTCATGATGTCCTTGTTTTTAAAAGATGAATAGTATTCCACTGTGTACCACAAAAATTCAAGTGATAACACATGCTGATGAGGTTGTGGAGAAAGGGGAACACTCCTCCATTACTATTGGGAGTGCAAACTTTGGGAATCAATCTGGTGCTTTCTCAGAAAATTGAAAACAGCTGTATCTCAACACCCAGCTGTACCACTCTTGGGCAAATATCCAAAAGATGCTTTACCATATAACGAAGACATTTGCCCAATTGTTCATATCAACTTTATTTTTAACACCCAGAATCTGGAAACAATCTAGATGCCCCTCAATGGAAGAAGGGTTCTGGTCTTACATTGAGGTCCCTGATGCTTTTGGAATTGAGTTTTGTTCAAGCTAATCGATAAGGGTCTATTTTCAGTATTTTACATGAAAGCTATCCAGTTTGACCCACATAATTTATTGATGATAGTAATTTTCTTTAGTGTTCTTTTTCTCCTTTGTCAAAACCCCAGCTTCCAAAGGCGTTTGGAATTATGTCTGGCTCTTTAATTTTATTCCACTAATCTCATGTCTGCTTTTATGCCAGTGCCATACTGTTTGTACTACTATAGCTGTGTAATACAACTTAAAATCTGGGATGATGTTAAACCTCCTCAGGTTTTTTTGTTTGTTTGTTTGTTTTATAATTCATGATTGTTTTAGCTAGCCTGTGTTTTTTGTATTTTCATGTGAAGTTAAAAATAGGGTTTTTGTTTGCTTTTGTGTTTTTTTTGTTGTTGTTTTTCTGTTTTTTGTGTGTTTTTATCATTTCTATGAATAATTGTATTGAAATTTGATGGGGATTGTATATACCTTTCAATATGGTGGTCATTTCACAACATTTGTCATAATGATCCATTATAATGGGAGAACTTTTCATCTTCTGGTGATGTCTTCAGTGCCTTAGAGATTTTAACATTGAAGTCTTTCATTTGCTTGGTTACTTGCTTAAAGTTATCCAAATAGTTTTTAAAATATTGTGTGTGTGTGTATTAGGGATCTTTTATAGTTGTAGGTGTCTATTTGGATATTTTAAAGGTCACTAGTGTTAGTTACCCCTCCTCATATACCCTCCTCTGCTCCACTATCTCATCTCCGATTCCATTTAAGCTTTTTGCTGCCTTCTTCCTTTTACCTCCTGCATTCCATCCACCTCTGCTACTATCAAAGCTCAACTCCCATGTCTCCTACCTGGTTTCTTGATTTTTAAGGGTATTCCATTTAAATACATAGATCTGAAATTTCAATGCTAGCATCCACATACCGGAGAGAATATATCTTTTTAGGTTACTTCACTTAGAGTTATTATTTTCAACTATATCCATTTATCTTTGAATTTAATTTTTCTTAACGTCTGAGTAATATTTCATTGTGTAATTACGTGAAATTTCCATTATCCATTCAACAGTTGATGGACATTTTGGCCATTTTCTGATTAGATAGCAACACTGCTAGTAACACTGCGATCTAATGATATAATATAATCATATATTCTATATATTGAATCTAATCATATAACATGAATCATATAATATAATCATATAATATAAATGAGCAAATATTTCTGCAGTAAGATATAGAATCCCTTGAGTATACGGCTAATAGTGATGTGGCTGGAATAGATTTATTTCTGTCTGTTAGTTTACATATTTTTAACTTAAAATAAATCTTTATACTTATAGTTATTACTGAACGATATCAAAAATCTTCTAATTATTTTTTCATTTTGTTTCAAATATTTTGTGTTCTTTTATTCTCTCTTATTTATCTTAGACTTATGTCAGGACTAGAAGAAACTCAAGACAAATCACTGACTCTGGTGCCTATAAGCATATCAAAGCGTCAGCTAGCTCTCACGGTACCTGTGGCTCCTCTCAGCTCTCCTTACTTCACAACTACTCTAAATGTCTCCAGCTCATGGGCTTCTCTCCCTCCAGCTTCTCATTCTTATATAATCCTGTCATTTTGGCCATGAGTCCTCTTAGTTCTCTCTCTTAGTCCCCTCTCTCTTAGCTGTCTTGTCTATCTCTTACCCTTTTCCCCTCTGTGTTCTCTCTTCCTCTCTTTCCCTTTCTCTCTCCTCTCATTCAGTCTACAGGCCATATTTAGTCTAATACTTTCTCTTTCTGCTCTGGATTCTTCGAGATACTTCTGGCTGTACTGTCCCTCCTTATCTACAGTAAAAACCTTGTCTGTAATCATACCTTGGAACAGTCAAATCATCACTTAATACACCTGGCATCCAAACCACCACTTTACACAGTTTAATGGTTTGTTGAGTTTTAACTCATATTTAGCATAACACATATATTTTCAAAGTTTATATTTTAATATGCATATTTATTTTAGGTACATTATTGCATGGTGACAATAATTATGATAGTGAATATGAATAAACTGATAATCAGTGTTATTAACCTATACTTTACAAGTTTATTACTTATTGAAAAGTAAAATGCGGCCAGTGGGGCTAAACACTGAGCATATCTGGCTCTCTTGTGCTGCAAATGTTTTTGTCAAACAAAGAAACAAATAATTAAGTAAATAAAAATGTGAAGTTTCAACTAGCCTTGTTTATAGAGAAATCAGGGGTACTTAGCAATGCAAGAATATGATATCTGAAAATTAAAATAAGGCAAGAGGCTATAAAGCACAGCCATAAATTCTGCCTGCATTTCTGAATTATTCAGAAAAATCACAACTTTTCCATTACTTCCTGCTATCTATTTTCTAACTGTGCTATCCTTAGTACTTAAACCTTATCCTACCCACTATTTTCTTGCAAGTTAACTGCTTAAATTTTCTTGTTTTAGGTTCTAGAAAAATACGTCTTAATTGTATACATATAATATACATACATATATTATATGTATACAATAAAAATGGATACTTTTTTTCTCTGATGGCTGAAAAGATTTATTGAGGCAGCTGCACCAGGAGAGTGTGGATCCCTGGCGTTTGTGCAGTCCTCCCACAACCCTGGACGTGTAGGCCCTTCCCAGGCACTTGGCACTCAGGACTGTGGTAGCCAGGCAGTCATTTATGGGCAGTGAGTCAACTTGCATGCAGCCAGAAACTGGCCTCCTCTACCTCCTTGGTTACCACCAATAGCACTGTACATAGGCCTTGTGCCAGGGCAACTTTCAGGAAGGCAATGATGCTGTCCATCTAGTCCACGGCCTCCTGGAGGGTATTGCTGAGCTGCTGTCATACCTAGGGTAGGCTCCACTGCATGCTTCCAGGGCCCGAGACATGCCCTCCTAGAATCCTGCTATCTGACTTCTCTGTTCCTGAGACCTGTCACTCTCACCAAAACATATTTTTAATCCCTGCTCCCTAGGACATACTTCTCTCTTTATTTTGTTATATATTATATACACACTTTTTTAAAATTTTATTTTATTTGAAGTACCCAAATTGATCACTTAAAAATATATTTTAGCCATTTGACATTTTAAATGCTCTCTTTCACAAAATTATAAATGCATATGTCTACATTTTGTCGTAATTTTTAGTGGCTCTCTTTCTTCCAATTTGAAAAATTGTTTAACTCATATGGATATTTTTAATGATGTGGTGTAAGAACTATGTTGTGCCCATTGTCATTACTGAAAAAAAAAAGAAAGAAAGAAAGAAAGAAAGAAAGAAAGAAAGAAAGAAAGAAA
>NW_026585687.1:4674372-4799454 GCF_907164565.1 Psammomys obesus
AAAGAAAGAAAGAAAGAAAGAAAGAAAGAAAGAAAGAAAGAAAGAAAGAAAGAAAGAAAGAAAGAAAGAAAGCCAGGGTCACTGAAGCAGCAGGAATTGAGGAAGAATCTTATTAACAGATCACATTGAATAAGTGGAAAGGGACCATAACAAATGAGTCTCGGTGATTGATATACGGCATGAAAGAGCACTTTTTGATGGGGGGGACGAAAAAAAAAAGGTAAAATAGTAATTAAAAAAATTTAAAGGGACATTCATTCCCACATATATTTTTTCCCATTATACCTAATGAATTACAAAAACCAAACTACTAGAGGCACTTTTTTGAATTTTTTGGTATATGGCAGTTTATTCTGATACAGCTAGGACTGAAAAGTTTGCTGTCAGGCAGGGGTGGTGGTACACACTTTTAATACGAGCACTCCAGAAGAGGGAGAGGAAGGCTGATCTCTGTGAGTTCAAGGACAACCTAGTCAAATACTGGGAGAGTTCCCGAACAACCAGGGCCATATCTTTTGGGGGAACAGGGAGAAGTAAAAAAGTTAGCTGGCTTGTCCTATTTTCTGTTACTTTTCTGGTGAATATTCTCATGCATCCTTGAATTGCCAACATAACTGAGGGAAATCTGCTAACAAGCAGGGATTTGACTTAGGGGTTCTAAATTATTCAAGGAAAGGAAAAAGTAAGGCAATAATTATTTTCTTCTCAGTATCAAGAAACACCCTAGCAGAGACTCATATCTTTTTGCATAATGATGGTTTTCTATGAAGGTTTTTTTTCCAAACAATCGATAATCATTTAGAGGATAATATTTATAAAATGATTTCTGCTTTAAAAAGAACTATTTCCAGTTATCATATCATATTTCAATATGGCCTGATTTGGGTTTAGATACTATAAAATACAGTGTTTATGTTGTTATTCTTTTTCTTAACTGTAGAAAATTTCATTAGAATAAAATAGGTGGGCGATACAGATAAAGCAGAAAAACACCTGGTGAGAATGTAAAACTCTTTAATAACATAGGCACTCTGCCACAGACCTGTGTTGTGAACCTATGGATTTCATGTAAATACTGCACTTTCTTTTTCTTAGTTAATCTCACTTCTCTTTTGGCAACTATTGTACAGAGTGATCAGAAAACTCATACTTTTTCATTTAAATGCTGTGGAAATTTGATAATTTCATTCTAAACGAGAGTTGAGGAAAACTCAGGAAGAGCTCCAATTACTGAAAAGTGGAAAAAATTATTCTTGATTAAAGCACTTCCCCCATGAAAGTAGAACCGCCTGAACTTTGTAATAGCTGATTACTGGAAGCTATTCTTTAGGGAACGCATAACTGTACTTATTCTAGAATTTTGCAAGAATATTGGAGTTGAATAGTGGAGACTTCAAAAAGACTTTTAAAGGTAAAATTTAGTGGAATTTTGGCAGCAGCTTATTTCAGTTCCTCTCTATAATGAAGTGCCAAAATATGCAAACCACTTTCCAACCCCACGATGATTGTTAGGAATTTCTGTAGGCTGTCATCACCAATAAAGCTCTCTAGGTGAGAAAAAAAAATGAAACTGGAAGGTCATAAGAAATTTATTGTTCATTTTTTTAAAAGATGTAGTATATATTAATCATTAAGAATCTTGTTGGTTTCTTTACTTCACTTGCTGATTTCAAACATAAATATTGAGAGGAGGCAGCTAGGATTAGATTGCCTACATGTTAAAACGTTTAAAAATGTATTATTTATACAATTTATTCACATTGTATCCCAGCTGTAGTTTTCTCCCTTTTCTCTCCAGATCCAACCCTCCCTCCCTTCTTCTCCCCCTATGCCCCTCCCCTAGTCCACTGATAGGGGAGATCCTCCTCCCCTTCTATTTGATCTTAGCCTATCAGGTCTCTCAGGACTGGTTGCAATGTCCTCCACTGTTGCCTGGTAAGGCTGCACCCCTAAGGGTGAGGTGATCAGAGAGCCTGCCACTGAGTTCATGCCAGAGACATACCCTGCTCCTCTTACTAGTGACCCCACTTGGATACTGACTCTATGGTCTACATCTGAGCAGGGGTTTTATCTCCTCTCCATGCATTGTCCTTGATTGGGGTATCCGTCTCTGCAGGGCCACCATGGCCCTCTTTTTTTTCCCCTTTGGCTCTGTTGGTCTCCTTTTGGAACTACTGTCTCAGAGGCCCTCTGTGGTAGGCTCCTGTCTTGTTCCCTGTCTTCTGCTTCTGATGTCTATCACTTTTGCCCTTCTGAATGAAGATTGAGCATTTTTCTCAGGGTCTTCCTTGTTGTTTAGCTTCTTTATTTAGTACGTTTATTTTGTATTATATGTCTAATAACCACTTATGAGTGAGTATATAATATGTGTTTCTTTCTGCTTCTGGGTTACCACACTCAAGATGATCTTTTCTAGTTCCCACCATTTGCCTAAAAAATTATGATTACCTTGTTTTTAATTGTTGAGTAGTATTCCATTGTGTAAATGTACCACAATTTCTGTATCCATTCCTCTATTGAGGGACCTGACAGAGGGCTAATATCTAGAATATATAAAGAACTTAAGTTAAACACCAACAAACCAAGTAATCCAATTTAAAAATGGGGTACAGAGCTAAATAGAGAATTTTCTATAGAGGAATATAGAATGGAAGAGAAACACTTAAAGAAATGCTCAACATCCTTACTCATCAGGGAAACGCAAATCAAAATGACCCTGAGATTTCACCTTACACCCATCAGAACGACTAGTAAAAACTCAAGTGACAACACATTTTTAAACTTTTGATGACTATCCATCCTCATTACATAAATCAGTAACTGTATCGCGAAATGTGTCACCGTGTTAATTCAGAATTAGAAATGTGTTGCTCTCCATACGATATAAAAATGTTAATCCACTGCAGTTCTTCGCTGTGGTCTTAATGCTGAAATTACCTCAATTTCATTTATTTAGAAAAGTCTATAATTTATAGGACAATGCAAATACAGGAAATAATTTTAAGATCTGGAGTCATTTTGGATAATGTTGCCATGGACCAAACCTCTATTTGCGTTTTGACTCTTAATTTTAAAATCTTGCATGATTGACAGGAAAATTTTCTATTTAAATATCAACTATATGATTTTCCATCAAGTTTTTTTTCCAGAAAATTAGAAGTTCTTTATCAATTTTATCAAGTTCAATTAATTTATGTAAATATTAACTTTCTACTCTGTAAATATGTGGTGTGCAGAATATGATTTTGATACTTCCTGAATATAAAATATTTTTATTGACATCAGACACTCTTCAGAAAGTTGTTTTTTTAAAAAACAACTAGTAGGGTACATAGCACAGTTAAAGTCTATTAAACAATTGGATGGGAGACCAATCAAATGAGAAATAAGAATCTCAGAAAAGTCAAAGTATTCTTTTACTCTGCAATATTAGAAAACATATGACTTCCCGGGATCACAAAAGCAAAATCTAGATGTACAGGTTTAGTCATGGAAGATTAGCTCATTGACTAAGTCAGTGCACCTGGCTGAAGGCCATCTTAATTCAGACATTCCCCCTTGACTAGAAATAAGTAGCTTTCCTTCAGTTTCTACCCAATTTATTCTAATGGTTAGACCCAGGAGATTTTTTAATCACCTTTCTATGAGAAAGCATATTTTAATATTTGGAGAGAACTGTTATATTTCCAAATCCATATTGCTCTAGTACATATATCACAGGTCACTTCAAACGTCCACTATATAATCTTATTTCTAGACCATTTATGACAGTGTGTTAATTTGTCATCCTATTTGAAATATGGTATAAAACTGAATGTTTCTTTTCAAATATGAAATTACATTGCATATTTTCTTTTTATTTTACTTTTTATTATATATATATATATATATATATATATGAGTATTTTTCTAATGTATGTTTTTATACCACATATATGTCTGATGCTAGTGGAGGTAAGAAGAGAACCTTGGATCTCATGGGACTGGAGTTACAGACAGCTGTTAGCCACGATGATGATGGTTGGTACTGAACCCAGCTCCTTTCCAAGAGTGACAAATGCTCTAAACTCTTAAATGCCCGTTGTACATTTTCCAGTCAGTGTGTTTCAGTGTTAAACTGGACTTTCATGCTATCGTGGTATTCTAATTCTCTTTGACCATCTATATTTTATACACAACATTGTTTCTTCTGCTTTCATAATATGTAATAATTACAAGTTAGTGAAGAAAAACTAAGTTCAGTATTCCTGTATTTATATGAACAAATAGTCCATATCAAAGAGACTGTTGCAAAGGAGGTAATCTCTAATGTTCTTCTCTTCCCACTATATTGGTAATATATAGAAAATAGAACCCCTGCAAAATAGGTTAGTTAACTTTATATGGTTTCTTAGATGTACAAATTTATACTTTAGATTATGTGAAAATATAAATTGGTTTCTTTTTCATTTTATTTAGCCACTTTGGATTAGAAATAATAACGAAAAATTTTAAATGTGACTTGAGGAAACAGCAAGAACAGAGCTAATGTGTACATTAGAAAACTCAATTTTGTATGGGAAAAAAACATGACAACATTAACACAGATAAATTGACAGCAAAGTGGGGAATCAGCGGAGAAAAGATAAGGTAGAGAATATCATAATTTGGTCAATTTTCTGTGTGGACATAATTCTTTGTGAGACTAAGTCTGAAAAATTCACCTACTAAGTAAGAACAATATGAAATCTATATGTTATTCCATGGTTTGCTAAGTTTTTTCATCCATCCATCAAATTTCTCATGATCTTGCTCAGTGAGGCCTTTTGACTTTGCCATGGCTCTTGAACATCAGACCCACGTCCACTTTTACTATCAGAATAAAAAGGGAAAATCAAGAGAAATTCAAATATCAGGAATAGAGAATAACGTATTTATTGGCTAAACTAAGTTGCTTTATATTTTAAAAATAGTTGACTGTTAGAACAAAAAATAGAGCTCAGAGATAGAATACCTGTAGTAAAAAATGTTCAGAAATATTAGGGAGTTATTCGAATTACATAGTTGCTATAAAAGAAGGGTAATAATTGGACATGTCTGGGTTCAGCCCAGATTTGTAGTGAGAATATTTGGTTTCTTTAAAAACACAGAAATGTTGGTAAAGATCCTTTCCCAGCCTGTAGGCTGTTGTTTTCTGACTACAGTATCCTATGCTTTACAGAAGCTTTTCAGTTTCTTGAGGTCCCACTTATTGATTGTTGATCTTAGAGCCTGTGCTGTTGGTGTTCTGTTCTGGAAGTTGTCTCTGTGCCACTGAGTTCAAGGCTCTTCCTCATTTTTTTTTTCTAACCGATTTAATGTGTCTGGTTTTATACTGAGGTCCACTTGGACTTTAGTTTTGTTCCGGTGATAAATATGGATTTATTTTCATTTTTCTGCACGTAGACATCAAGTTGGACCAACAGCATTTGTGATTTTGCCAGCTGAGGATATTTTATGTTCAGAATTCTAGGAATTCTCCAGAGGGTATATAAAACTGAGAGAGCCACAAGATAAGCAGCAGCTGCTGCTTCCCCTGCTGAAGCTGCTATTGTTGCAGGGTGGTGTTGGTTTTTGGTTTCTGGTTTCAAGTTTCTGGTTGCTGGTTGCTGGTTGAAGATAATTTGACTAAGATGATCAAACTTGCCCCAACGAACTTGACGTTCCTATTAGGGAAAAAGTAGTCTAATAATATCAACGCACCCTTTCCCCTCTAAACTTCATTCTCTCCTACCTAGTGTTTGGGGGTAAGAAGGGATAGAGGTAGTGCAGGGAGATAGGAAAAGGAACCCAGTAAAATAGTCAGAAAGACTGGCTACAGCTTTAAACCATAAGATCACTCTTTTTGATATAGATGTTCAGAAATGAAAAAAAAAATGAGGCCAAAAAAGAAAAACAAATACTTAAACAAAATCAATCTTCTGTTCTAAGAAGTTACCAGCATTTGATGAACGGTAACTGGAGTAGTGTTTACTTGGAAAGTTGAACAAAGTACAGATTTTAAACATCAGTTCAAACATAGTATAAAATAATATGAATAACCATTTTCTGCTGGGTAGCATCTGTTCAGTGAAATAAGATTTATTGATTAACTTCACAAGTGTGTATTTATTTTAGGATAAAATATCATCATAGAGTCAAATGACTACCATGGTTCTTAAAATCAGTTGTAAAAAACTTATGTTACCTGCTGGTAACTTCTTAGGACACCTCTCATTCACTTTAAAAGCATATTCTTATTTTACCAGTATGTCACTATATGTATTAGATGGAGTTTTCAAAAAATGTATGTTATTGCTTTTTTGTTAAATATGAATATCAATCATAAGTCCTGGTCATGAAAGATTTTTATATTCCTTTTTTCTTTATCATTTATTTTTTTATTAATTACAATTTACTCACTTTGTATCCCAGCTTTAGCTCCCTCCTTTGTCCCCTCCCAATCTCACCCTCACTCCCTCTTCTCCCTTGCCCCTCCCCCAGTCCACTGATAGGAGCAGTCCTCCTCCCCTTCCATCTGACCTTAGCCTATTAGGTCTCATCAGGACTGGCTGCATTTTCTTCTATGGTCTGGTAAGACTGCTCCTCCCTCAGGGTGTGGTGAAGAAAGAGCCAGCCACTGAGTTCATGTCAGAGACAGTCCCTGTTCCCCTTACTAGGGAGCCCACTTGCATACTAATCTGTCATAGGCTACATCTGTGCAGCGGTTCTATGTTATCTCCATGCATGGCCTTTGGTTTGAGTATCAGTCTTTTTTATAAGACAGTGATGAGAAGGAGAGAAAACCTTAAACTGTCTCTTTTTTAAATTTAAATTTACTTTTTAAAATTCAACTTCGGAACCTGCCACAGAGGGCCTCTGAAAGCCTCTGCCATGCAGACTGTGAAAGCAGATGCTGAGCCTGATGGCCAACTGTTGGGCAGAGTGAATGGAATTTTATGTAAGAAGTGGGAAATAGTAAGAGCTGGAGAGGACAGGAACTCCACAAGGAGAGCAACAGAACAAGAAAATTTGAACACAGGGAACTTCCCAGAGACTCATACTCCAACCAAGGACTATTCATGGAGATAACCTAGAACCATGACAATGCAGCCACTTCTGATGAGAACTGATAGACTAAGATCAGAAAGAAGGAGAGGAGAACCTCCCCAATCAGTGGACATGGGGAGGGGCATGCATGCAGAAAGGAGGGGGAGGGTGGGACCGGGAGGGGAGGAGGGAGGGGCTTATGGGGGGATACAAAATGAGTAAAGTATAATTAATAAAAGTTAAATTAAAAAAAATTCATTCACTTTACATGATCATCATAGCCCTCCTTCATCTCCCCCCATTCCCATCCTCCCTCTCTCTTTCCCCATATCCTCCTCCACTAGTCCTCAGAAAGGGGGAGCATCCTCCCTTACCAACCTACCCCAATCTATCAATCTCATCAGAACTGCCTGCATCCTCTTCTTCAGTGGCTCTGAAAGGCTGCCCCACCATGGGGAAGTGATGGAAAAGCAGGCAAGAGAGTTCATGTCAGAGACAGCCTCTGTTCTCCTACTAAAGAACCCACTTGGACACTGAGCAGACATGGGCTTCATCTGTGCAGGGGTTTAAGGTTATCTTCATGCATGGACCTTTGTTTGAGTAGCCTAATAAGGGGATCAGGGACTGTCTCAGACATGAACTCGGTGGCTGGCTCTTTGACCTCTCCCCCATCCCCGAGGGAGGAGTAGCCTTGCTAGGCCACAGAGAGGGACATTGCAGCCAGTCCTGAATTTACATGATAAGCTACGGTCAGATGGAAGGGGAGGAGGACCTCCCCTAGTTGTGGACTTGTAAAGGGGCAGTGAGGAGATGAGGGAAGGAGGGTGGGATTGGGAGGGAATGAGGGAAGGGGCTACAGCTGGGATACAAAGTAAATTACGTGTGATTAATATAAAAAATAAAAATAAATAAATACACCTGATGAGTTACATTCAAGGGCTTAGAACCCCCTCCCTCCCAAAAATGAAAGGATGTAGAGGAATCAATGCTGATTAAATTTATTGTGCTATATTTTCTCTTCTTTTTCGTATTTTTACTCACTCATGTGTGAAGCCAGAAAAGGTGTTTATCTATTTTAGTGTCTATCCTCTTGTTCCATTATGTATCATAAATGTCCTTCTTAGATATTCCCTGTATATAAAAATATGACTACTATATTCATCACATCTCAAAGAAAACACACCAATAGTCTTAATGATTCAGAATATTGTTGTATGAAGCCTCCTGTCTTAGTTTTCTTTCCATTGTTGTGATAACACTATGCTTAAAGGAAAGTTGTAGAAGGAATGGTTTATTTCAGCTTACAATTTGTCATGAAGGGAAATCAAGGCAGGAACCTGAAGACAGCACCTGAAACAGAAGACATGCTTGCTTCTCTTGTCTTGCTCACCCTGCTTTCTTTTATTATTCACTTGCCTAGGGGTAGTCCAGCTCACAGTGGACTCTGTCTTTGCAAATAAATCATTAATCAAGAAAACACTCCCACAGACTTACTTACAGGCCTATATTATGGGGGCATTTTTTTTTCAACTGAAGTTCTCTCCTCTCATATGACTCTAGTTTGTGACAAAAAAAATAATTAGTCAGAACACCTCCTTTGGTAAGAATTTACAATGAACATTATTATGTCAAACTGAACAAGTAGTATGTGGGGCTGAGATCATTTAAAAGACGTTCCAAGTGTTCCTTTGACATCTCTCTTTTCCTATTTTGAAGACAGTGTACATTTCCTCTGGAGGATGCAGCACAGGTGCCAATTTGGAAGCCATGAGCAGCCTCCACCAGAAAAATAGATGTGTCTGTGCGTTTTTCTTCATAAGAAACTCATCTCTGATAATTTATTAAAGTAACAAAAATGGACTACAACAACTACTGTCTCATAGACTCATTTAACATAGGGACCAAAATTTATTTCCTTTGTTTATGCAGTGAGGGGATGCTATTCAATGAATATATATTTTTATATATATAAATATATATTTCATTGAATATATATATTCAATAAAATATATAATTCAATGAATTATATATTTATAATAACTCAAATATTTACAGATAGCACACTTAAACCCTTAGAACAGATTAATTTAAAATAAAATTTATGATCTCTATTCTGTAAAGTTTTTTCAAACTCCTAAAATACTGCTAATATTTTCATTAGATAGCTAAAATACCTCCTTTATATATTCATAACTCATAGCCTAGACACTTGTTTGTGAAATAATTCAGACTCTAGAGTAATTATATTACTAAAAATTAGCTAAGGATGTCCTGTATGCATGTTTAGACTGTCAAGATTATTAAGAAATAGCATACGTGTTAACTGGTTATTAGAGCATTTTTTTTACATACAGTGGTTTATTTGATAAACATCAATTACTGTTCTAATTTTTCACATTTTACTTTTTTTATAATTTATTTACTTAATATCCCAATTGTAGCCCCATCCCTCATATCCTCGTGGTCCCACCCTTTCTCCTTCTTCTCCCTAGTCCCTTTCCATAGACCACAAAATGGAAGAGCCCTCCTCCCCTACCATCTGACCCTAGCCTATCAAGTCTCATCAGGGCTGCCTGGGTCCTCTTTTTCTGTGGCCTGGCAAGGCTGCCCTCCCATGGAAAGATGATCAAAGAGTGAGTAACAGAGTCAGTCTCACTTTTACCCCAAGGCCTAGCTATACCACTCTTGGGAATATACCCGAAAGATGCTCTGCCATAAAGCAAGATCATTTGCTGATAGCATGTTCATAGCAGTTTTATTCATAATATACAGGATCTGGAAACTACCCAGATGTCCCTCCATTAAAGATTGGATAAAGAAATTTTGGTACATTTATACAACGGAACACTACTGAGCTATTAAGAACAAGAAAATCATGAAATTAGCAGGCAAATGGATGGAACTAAAAAAGATCATCCTTTAGACATCGAAGTAGAAGACAAGGAACAGAACAGGAGCCTTCAACAGGGGACCTCTGAAGACTCTACCCTGCAGGGTATCAAAGCAGATGCTGAGACTCATAACCAAACTTTGGTCAGAGTGCAGGGAATCTTATGGAAGAAGGTGGAGATAGAAAGACCTGGAGGGGACAGGAGCTTCATAAGGAAACCAAGAGAGCTAAAAAGTCTGGGCCTAGAGGGCCCTGCAGAGACTGAAAAATCAACCAAGGACTATGAATGGAGAGGACCTAGAGCCCCTGCTCAGATCTCCATGTGGGTCCTAGTAAGGGGCATACGGGCTGTCTCTGACATGAATTCAGTGGCTGGTTCTATGATCACTTCCCCCTGAAGAGATGGCCTAACTAGGCAACAGGGAAAGAGGATCCAGACATTTCTGATGAGACCTGATAGACTAGGGTCAGATAGAAGGGGAGGAGAACCTCCCCTATCAGTGGACTAGGGAAAGGACTTATGGGGGAAGAGCAATGGAGGGTAGGACAGGGACAAGATGAGGGAGGGGGCTACAGCCAAGATACAAAGTGAATAAATTGTATTAAATAATAATAATAAAGAAAAAAATTAAAGAGAAAAAAATATAATCCTGAGTGAGGTAACCCAGACCTAGAAAGAAAAACATGTTATATACTCATTTATAGGCAGATACTAGCCGTATAGTACAGGATGACATTACTACAATCTACAGGCCTAAAGAAGCTAAGTAACAAGGAGCACCCTAGGTAGGATGCTTAATTCTCATGAAGAAGGGCAAATAGAATAGGCACCAGAAGTTGTTTAAGAGAGAGAAGACCAGCCTTACTAGGCCACAGAGGAGGATAGTGCAACCAGTCCTAATGAGACCTGATAAGTTAGGGTCAGATGGAAGGGGAGGAGGGCCTCCCCTGTCAGTAGACTTAGAGAGGGGCAGGGAGGAGATGAGGGAGGGAAGGGGACTGGGAGGGAATGAGGAAGGGGGCTACAGTTGGGATACAAAGTAAATACATTTTAATTAATATAAAAATAAAAATTAAAAAAAGGGAGGGAACTGGAAGGGAGCTTACCTTAGATGTACTCTGAAAGACTCCACCCAGCAGGCCTTAGAACTAGATGCTGAGACTCACAGCCAATCTTTGGGCAGAGCACAGGGAGTTATATGGAAAAGTGTGAGGCTAAAAAGACCCAAAGAGGACAGCAGCTCCACAAGGCGACCAACAAAGCAAACAAATTTGTGCTCAAGTGGCCCTGCAGTGACTAATGCACCAACCAAAGACCTAGAACTGCTCAAATATAGCCGATAGGCAGTTCAGTCATCATGTGGTTTCCCTAGTAAGGGGAGCAGGGGTTATTTCTAACAAGGACTCTGTCACTGTTACAATTTAAAAAAAAAAAGTTGAATTAGACTTCAAAACACAATAGTATTTTAGACCATAATATTATACCAGGTGATCTCCATGGCCATTCTTAGCTTGCAAAGAACAAAACCAAAACAATCATTCCATGCAAAACCCAAAGTAGAGATGATCTATAAAAAAGTATTAAGCATTTTAAACATGTCCTTTACTTTGCAGCCAGTCCTGAAGATACCTGATAAAACAGGGTCAGATGAAAGGGGAGGAGGTCCTCCTCTATCAGTGGACTTGGAAAGGGGCAGGGAGGAGATGAGGGAGGGAGGGTGGGATTGGGGAGGGAATAAGGGAGCGGGATACAGCTTGGATGCAAAGTTAACAAACTGTAACTAATATTAAAAAATAAAAAAATATAAAATAAAATAGCTACATAGGAAAAAAATGTCCCTTTTACTCTTACCATAGAATATTAGATTTTTTTCCTCAGTTGGGTATATTTAGGAAAGTCGGAAAGAATTACCTTAATGTTAACTTTATGTTTGAACTGAGATAAAAATATCTTCCCTGTGAACAGTGGATTTTTTCTTTATGAATTACACAATTTAATTTTTGAAAAAAGCCATATACACAATTAGAATTTCTCTACCAAACTAATGTATGTTGTTGTATGTTACATCATGAACTTATATTTTCTACGTGTGTTCATATACTGACATTTGCCTAATTCTTTATCTTACCATATTGCTCACTTAAAGAAAGCAAGATATCTAGGAGGAAAGGCTACCTTTCCTAAATCCTACATCAACAAAAGAAAATTTCAACAGACACATATTAGTCTTTGGTGTCTGTGTGCACCGAAGACTAGATACTTAACATATATGTTATTCCTTATCCTTTATCTAACACTGGGAAATAGATGTTCTTTCCTCTATTATACATTTGAAAAAAAAATGAAGATTTGGGGGTGATGCATCAGTAAATTATCCAAGGTCGCACACCTGGTTAGTAGCAGAGATAGGATTAATTCATGAGTCTCTCCAAGTCTAAAGTTCCTTCCTTTATTTTGCAATCTTTTAAAGATCGTAGTCACCTGTCAGGGCAATGTTCCATTTATCTTGATATGAATGCAGGTTTCCCAAATACTGAGAGCCTTATAATAGCGTTACTCTTTATTTTTCTTTTAACTCACTTGCTTTTTCTAACAACAACAGAAAAAGCTGTTCTCTTTTAATGTCTACTCTGCTCACCTTGTGTCTCTTTGCTGCATATCTTTTTTTTTTTAAAAATTTACCCCTTTTGTCAGGCTGAAATGGTTTTGATTGGATTTATCATACTCCAGAAATTTGGTACCTATTGAGTGTTTACAAGGATAGCCTTTTCCCCTGGATTTGATTATCTCTCTGACAGCAGCAGATATCCACATGCATAGGAATGTATTTACTTATAGGCACATAAGTAATTCATTTATAAAATTGAATTATGTGACTAGGGCACTCGTGTGTTTTGATTGTGTAGCAGTCCTTCTGAAACTGACTTACAATTGATAGAAGCCAGATGGAAAGTGGAAACAGTCCATTTCGTGACTCTTTAAATGTTTAAGTTTGTTAACCCTTGCACTTCACAGTTTTTGAAATTCAGTGGCAGGGTTGAAGCAATTTGTTGGAGAGTTTTAATATACAAAATATGAAGCAAGTAGTTAGATCCTTCTATTCTAGCAGAGAGGCTTTTGGCTTTAGAAGAGTTTGAGGGACAACATAAAAATAGTACATCTTTGATTTTATTTTTTATTCTTATATGTTTTTCATCTAAATGTTTTTAACATGTATGTTATGTTTTAGAACTTCATAGTTAATATATGATTTTACTGCTACATACTTCATATATTGACTCAAGTACAGCACATAGTATATTTCTTTTGAATTTTATTATTTAAAATTAAAATTTAATTACACCATTTTCCTCTTCCCTTCCTCAACTTCCCTATTCTCGCTAAAACTAATAGCCTCTGGCTTCTTTTACTTTAGTTGTTGTTGCATACACACATATTCATAAATATATAAATAAAATCTACTCGTTACTTTGTATATATGATTTCCCAACCCTAGACAAAGAATTGCAGGCAACTAAGGAATACTTAGTGCAGGAGAAAATAAACTTCCCCAGGGGAGAGAACACAAAATGATTACCCAACATGTCTCCTTTTTGTATAGCATTTGTGAATTGTGTTTGTATGATGCTTATGTGTGAATTGTGTTCATATATTTACAAATGCATATGTCTGTGTGTGGAAGCACGTGCATATCGAGTCACATATGTCAAAGGACAACCTCACATGTCAGTTCCTCACTTTCTAACTTGTTTGAGACAGGGTCCCTTTGGTGTGTGCTGTTGTGTATGCCAGGCTAGCTGGCCAATTTGCTTTTCCAGATTTTTGCAGTGTCCATGTCCCATGTTTCTATAGGACTGGGGTTGGAGGCACATGCCAGCACACCCAGTTTTATATAGGTTTGGGGAATTTAACTCAGGTCCTCATGTTTGCACAATAACCACTTTACCTGTTAAGATATCACCCTAGCTTGATATTTATGTTTTAAAACAATAACTTAGATGCTATATAATGTCATGAACATTTGAGGGATTATAAGAATTTTTAAAGCCATATTCTGTGGTATGTGCTGTTTTTTGTAAATAGACTGTCAAAGCAGATGCTGAGCCTGATGGACAGAGTGAATGGAATTTTATGTAAGAAGTGGGAAATAGTAAGAGCTGGAGGGGACGGGAACTCCACAAGGAGAGCAACAGAACAAGATAATTTGAACACAGGGAACTTCCCAGAGACTCATACTCCAACCAAAGACTATTCGTGGAGATAACCTAGAACTCCTGCACAGATGTAGCCCATGGCAGTTCAGTGTCCAAGTGGGTTACATAGTAATGGGAAGAGGGACTGCCTCTGACATAATCTGATTGGCCTGCTCTTTGATCACCGCCCCCTGAGGGGGGAGCAGCCTTACCAGGCCACGGTAGATGACAATGCAGCCAATTTTGATGAGAACTGATAGACTAAGATCAGAAAGGAGAGAAGAACCTCCCCTATCAGTGGACTTGGGGAGTGGCATGCATGCAGAAAGGGGAGGGAGGGTGGGATCGGGAGGGGAGGAGGGAGGGGCTTATGGGGGGATACAAAAATGAATAAAGTGTAATTAATAAAAAATTAAAAAATATATTCTTCAAGCTCAGGAAAGTGAAGATTAGAGTTTATATAATCTTTCCATGGTCATAATTGGAATTCAGTACACATGTCTTCAGGCTATGTCATACTGCATCTGCTTTTTTTTTTTATTAAGAAACTACTCAGTTATGATGCTCTTATAAGTAACAGGCAAAAAAGTATTAATTTTCTCTTTAATTTTAAGCATATAACTGTCATTCTTTCATTTTCTCTAATATAAAAAAATCATCATAGGAAACAGATCTTTCCTAAACCACCACTTAAAATTACTTTCTAAGATTTTTAAAAGAAATTACATTAAATCTTCTATCTTACTTGTTTACATCCTTTTCACCTATCACTCCTAGAATACTACTGTTTGTGGGTCCACTTATCTACTGGCTGAAACTATGCTACATGCTACTACTAAATGATGTCTTAGTCATAAACTAAGACATCATTCACAAATGTTCTCTTTACGCTCATAATGCAGCCCTCAGTACATGGTGTACAATTCAAGGTACTCAATAATCTGGCTTCTAGAAGCCTTCCATCTTTATTTCTCAGCTTTTACCTTACATGTTCAATGTTCCAATCTAAAGGAAGTACTAAAAATTCCAGAGGTATGAGTGCTACTCTTTTTTGGGCTCCATGCACTTTTCAGTAGTATTTCTCTTTCTGGCTCCTTTCTTCCTTACAATTTCTGCCTACTGATACGCTAGTCAGACCTTCAAAGCACAGGTCAAATATTACTTCATCTGTAACTTTGTTTACAATCTTGTTGCATACAACTTTACTTTTTACCACTGAACATGATTTATATTTTTTTTCCTTTTGTTCTCTTCATTCTGTACTTTCTGGTAGAAACTCCTTATCCTCTATTTTAATGGATATGCATATATAAAGAATAATTTATATAGAATTAGACAAGTTCATAGATGTTCACTGTTTTTGAAATAACTAAAAATGGCCTCTAACACCTGAAAGTTTGCAAACTCGGTATCAAGTGAAGTATATGTTATATCATAAAAATTAAAATACAAAGTTCAGTAGACTTGAACTATAAGTATTTGTGAATACAAATCTTCAGGAATTTGGAGAGTGAATTGTGTTCTAGAATAGTATGAATCATATGCTAATCCCTTTATGCTTATGGAATTTTTTGAGAGGTCATGATCTATTTTGTTCCTAAAGTAAGAAATCTAGAATTATTATATAATTCTGCCAATAACCTTAGTTTTCTCTGTTATCAAAATTGTAAAATTAGTGCTGAAGTAGATTCAAATTCATCAAAGCTTACACTGGAAGGAAAGAGTATTCTCTTATTCTTATACAGCACATATACTTTAGGTGTAAAATTCAACAAAGTATGATAAAAATAGTGTTAATAGAAATTAAACAATTGAAAAAGTAATAATATGACAATCTTTACATCTAAGACCTAAGCTTACTATTTATTGAAAATTTCATATGAGTGCTGTGTTTACATCCTTTCCATCTATCCTCTCCCCATTTCAACTTCTCCCATGACCTTCCACTCTCTTTTAAATAATGCCTTCTTATTTTTTAGCTATCATTACACACATACACACACTCTCACACACAATTTTTTCTATTGAGTGAATTTAGTGTTATTTGTATGTATACGAGTTTATGGTTGACCTCTTAGATAATCTACCAGGGAACTTGTCCAAGAAAACTTAATTCTTCCTTCCACAACAGACATTAATTTTTAAATCTGTAACAATTTTTGCTTAAACTAGATTTAAAAGTATTTTTCCTACACTAGTTTTGTAGGAAAAAATTGTATATACTAATATCTAACAAAAAGATAGCATCTGTCTAACACAGATGCTAATTATTTCCCAGAAAGTTATTGAAAATATAACAATAACAGCTACTTTTACTATGTGCTTTTTTTCTTGTTCACCTATATACTATCTCAGCTCAATTTCACCAACTGCTAGGATATCATTATTGTTACATTTCTCATTTAGATAAAGGAAACTGAATTACAGAGAGGTGTGTGACTATTAGAAGCACATCAAATAGTAACTGGCAGAAGTACAATTTGAACTATTGAAATTTTACTTTTCTTCATAATTATAACCAGTTATCTTAGGTTGGTCATTTTGATGCTTTCAGCTCTCGCTGAACATTCTTAATATTCATGCTCCCCCTGCTTTTTGTTAAACCAATTATGTTCTCAGGAACTTTATATATAAAGTTTGCATTTTTTTGTAATGTTATCTTTTTTACCATCTAACTCTGTACTATCAACATCCCAGAACAAATACCACTTTTACAGGGAGGTCTTTTCTAATCATTCAATTTTGATTAAGTGTTTATAGTACCAAGTATTAATTCCCTCCTGAAAAGGAGCAGGCTTCAAACCCAATCTGAGAGTACTTGGTTGCTCCCTGACAGTCATGCCACTCTTCCAACTGTGGGTACATCTTGGCTTTCAGGATGGCGGGTTTGGTATTGTTCATAAGGTTCACAGTTGGGTAAGAGTATTGGTGCCTTTTCTTCGATAGGACCCTGACATTTTCTAGAATTATAAAAGCTAGCTATCAGGAAGGTTTCTAGTTCAGTTCCAGCTTGATTTCTTTATGTTTTGCAATCGAGGTATATGTTATCTTCTGAAATAAGGCCTTTTAAACTAGTTTTAATAGGCAACCAAGAGGAATAGAAGAGTTTAAATTCTTGGTGGGACCAACTGAGGATTCCCTGCCCAATAAATCATAAGGAGGTTTCTCACACCAGTCATAGGAATTTGTCATGAGAAGTTTTTTACACTTGTTGTAAACACTCTTTCCCTTTAGGGAATCTGTGTCTGGTTACTGAGAAAAAAAATCAAACAATGTTGTACAGGATGGATGGATGTTAGTGACGGGAAAGAGGCCAAGAAAAGTGATGATGAAATGGATGCAAGATAAAAGTGGTGCTCGCTTTACCAACACATATACTAAAATTGGAACGATACAGAGAAGATTAGCATGGCCCCTGCGCAAGGATGACACACAAATTCGTGAAGCATTCCATATTTTTTGATAGCTCAGTAATCAATTGGATTCCCATAGTGAGGGGAACAAGGACTATTTCTAACAGGAACTCAATGACTGGCTCTTTGACCTCCCACCTCCCAAGGGAGGAGCAGTACTGTTAGGCCACAGAGGAGGACTTTGCAGCCAGTCCTGAAAAATACCTGACAAAACGGAGTCATATCAATGGGGAGGAGGTCCTCCCCTATCAGTGGACTTGGAAAGGGGCAGGGAGGAGATGAGGGAGGGAGGGTGGGACTGGGGAGGGAATGAGGGATACAGCTGGGATACAGAATTAACAAAATGTAACTAATGAGAAAAATAAAATTAAAAAAAAAGAAAAAACAAACAAACAAACAAAAAAGATAAAAGTGATTATGCAAAGATGAAAGACTAATGCTACAAATAAAAAACAAGGCATGATTTTTTTCTGCTCTTATGGAAATAACTCTTACTGTCAAGTAATACTTACTGAGAGAAGGACTATAAGTCAGTGTGATTTTTCCTACTGTGGTTTATTAACCTAAAGTCATTTTTAAGATCAAAGTACTATTAACTTGGATTTCAGTAGAAAACTGACCTTAATTTGGTGCTAATAATAGTTTATAACACATCAAGGGTGAGAATTTATCTTTATTGTCAGATAAATAAGTATTTACATATGTACTAAATATCTTGCTGTACATTTCAGAATATATTTACAAGTGGAGGAGGACTAGAATTCTTCTCTGCAGACATAATTCTGAGGGTTACTAAAAACAATGACTAAAAGAGAATGAAGTTATTGAAATGTGCTCAAATATTTAATTATGTTGCAGAAAACACACATTGAATTCTGGCACGATTTGCAAATGACCTAAGTTAGGACTTCCCAAGATAAATTCTTGGATTTATTTCCATTTGAAACCTGATGCCAGCTGTCAAAAATTTAATTAAATATGTTGATATACTTTGTAGAGTGCTTTACAATTTACAAAGTGCTTTCATGTATATTGACTAATTTAATTTAAATTTAAAATGCTATATACTGCTAAACCAGCAAGAAAGTGTAATCTATATTTTCACTTACTGATATCCTTAATACTAACCATTTAGGCAAGGGTTGACTTGCCAGGTATAATGTTCAAAGTAAAAACATTGGTATGATATTTTAAAGTTATGAACATTATAGATTGGACAGTATAATAGGCATTCAAATAGGAGAGATAATTTTTGTTCTCTGTGACTATAGAGGTAAGTGTTAGATAAAGTATAATGAACCAAGTTAAAAGAAGTGCTGAGCTAGGATTCAAATCATCTGGTCTTGCTGGAGCTTTCAGGTTGCCAAAGTTATAGAAAAGTTATAGAAAGTTATCAGTATTTTTGCAAACAGAATTCTATGGATTACTAAGTATATAATATGATTTTCAGTCATAAGTATAAAATTCATTATAATAATTTGTTAATAAAAATGTAAATATAATGTAAGATATTTTAAGTGCATACATTTGGTCTACTTTCTCACCAGACTACTTAAATATTATAACTTGGATAAAAAGCTGAAAGTACACTAAAATCATCTCTAAAATCAGTAAGGATGACATCAAACATATTTTTATTTCAAAAGCAAGTATAAAATTAGACTAAAGCAAGAGAATATTGACAGATTAGTATACAAAATGAAGTAATTTGAAAGCTTGCTGACTTAATTTTCACCACCAAAATTTGTGTATACTGACTGATATCAAGTAGCATTTTAGACAGAAAGAAAATGACGACCTGTCTATAGTGAGGCTTGGAATGTATGCTGTTGGATCATATAAATTTGTGCCTTCTCTCTTTTAGTGAGATCAGCTACCAGCTAGTCAAAGTATAAATAAATAAACTGAGAAATGGGTACTTAAAAGGAGCATTGTTAATCTAGGAAGAGATGAACATTCAGAGAAGCCATAAATAAGCACAGAGATAAGATAAATGATATCTCAAGTTCACACTGTGGTGCCTATTAGAAAAGGCCCTTACTTAATTAGTGCTGCGTGTTCTGGTTTGAGTTCTGTAGTAGCTCATTGGGTACTTAGAATAAAAGACAATAAAAAACAGATTGTCCAATGGCAGAGCATCTGAAACTAGAGTAAAAGACAATAAAAACAAAAAGTGTGTGTCAGTAGGTACTTATAGCATAGGAAGAACAAGATAATAGAAGAGTATGGCACTTATGTCTATCTTGAGATTCTTTTGACCTTAAAAAGATTAGAGGTATCAAAGAGTGAGCCTTGAAAATCAAGTATTTAATCACTGATAACACTCTAAAAAACAAACAAACAAACAAAACAAACAACAACAACAAAAAACCTCACTGTTTTCTGTCTCTTTTCAATCCCCATTCCCAATGCATGGCAAAACACATGATAAGACTTGTTTGGACAAATTCACACAGTTTATAAAAGCAAATGCTTTGGTTCACTTTTACATAGGGAAAATGTTTTTTGTGTGTGCATAATGTTGGTACAACATCAAGTATCATGTAGACTAACTGAGAAGCTGGCTTTAGAGATGGGATTTGGCCTTACTATTTTAGATCTAAGCACTTTGTCTCAAAAGATCCTCCAGAATCACCTGTCCTGAGTCAGACTGCCCCCCTGACTCTGTGAGAAGGAAAAGTAAGAACAATGAAATAGCCAGAGTCAAAGCAGTGTGCCCTTAAAAATAGCTAAAGGGTAAACTAATTCCAATAGAGTTTATTGTAACAATAGTAGTAGCTGCCTGCATTCAAAGTAGTTAATGGGGTTCTCATGCCAAAAAGACAGAAAGAACTCTCTGCCTAAAAACTTTTAAAAATAAAAAATCTTTCAGATAATCACTCCAGCATCACAGTTTTAACAGGATTTCCTTAGTTTATTTCTGCTAGTAATATAAATATCAATTCTGTAGTGTTCTGCTATTTGTCTTCTGGTTCTCTCTCCTACTTGCACTCACTCAAAACAAAAAGCACAGATATGGTAGATGATATTCTCTACTATACAAAACACACAAACATTTTCTACAGTTTTGTGTTTATAGGTAACAGTATTTTATTATGTTATGCTATGTGTGTAGTCTAGATTCTTCTAACTACATGGTAAAATTATTTGTTGATATTACTATGTCTCGGGATATTAGGAAAGAAAATGTAGTGAGACCGAAACACACAGGTATACATAATTAAAATGTTGCCAACAATCTTAGTTAGATTTCAAAATCGTAGTACCTATACAGGACCTGCAGCTAACAAAGTCAGACCCACTAGTGTTATTGGAAAAGAATTATAGTGTGGTTAAATCTCTTCCCTTTTTTTCTCTAGTAGCCATTGATCTAAGTTGCTCAAATAGCTACCAACGTCCTTGAAAATAGATCCTTGGTTTATAACCAAAGTCAAGCGTTAGAGGCAAAAAAAAAAAAACCCAAGCCAAACCAAACAAAAACACAAAACAAAAAACAAACAAAGAAAACCACCAATAAGAAGTCCAAGGGGTAGATGTCCTTATGAGTCTAGAGAGGTATTTTAATATGAATCAGTTTGGCTACTTTAAATTTCCCTCTGATTTGGCTTCCACTAGTTCACTGTCTAGTGATTTTAATGATAATACCACTTGCCTAAACTCATCTCTTTCATGTCTCTATCCGTATTTAATAAAGGACTTCTTTTTCTCTCTACACCTGACAGTTAAACAAATGGAACTATCAACACACTTTTGGGGTCTCTTAGGCCTACTGTGGAGTACCCTAAATGCTACATCCACTCAGAAGAAAGAAGAATCAGCCAAGAAAAAAGAAGCTATACTGTTGCCTACAGAATTCCCTAAATGACAGGCTTACCTCTTTAAAAGGGAGAAATGAAGAGAACAGGAAATCGAAACTGGACAGGCAGCTCAGTACAGATTCCAGAAATGTCCTTGCTACTCTGTACAATGAGTCTACAAGGTATCTCTGGCATCTTATCTGCTCCTAAATGAGCACCCATGACTGCAGACTGTATCTGAAGATGGGAACTGGATGTCAATTACAACCATGAACATTTTCTGATAAACAGCTTTACCACTGAATCTTTAGATTTTCATGTTATAAATAAATATACATATATATACATACATACATACATATATACATATACACAGACTCTATATATGTTTATATTCTCTCTCTCTCTCTCTCTCTCTCTCTCTCTCTCTGTGTGTGTGTGTGTGTGTGTGTGTGTGTGTGTGTCTAATTTTGGCCCCTTTCCTGAATGAGTTTAGACTTACCTCTTCAGAAGAGGAAATGTTAAGGAATGAAAATTACCTCCAAGGGGAGATGTGTTATCCCCTTTGTTGTGAGTTAATTCCTACAAGCTGCCAAGGTGCTCTACTGAGTCTGCCCACTTTTCTGAGCCCTGACTCAAAAAAGAATAACTTTTTCTTTTTCTTCTTTTCTGTCTTTTTTTCATATGCTGGTCAGAACACAAATATGCTTTCTCTGGTACTTCAGGCTCTTTCAGTATTTGCCCACCATGTGGCAGCTTAATTAAAATAGGATGACATTCTTCCTTTCTTAAGCTTCTATTCATGAATCTATAAGAATTTTCTCTCTAAAACTCAAAATAATTAACATGTGCTTCAAATCTGTCCTATGGTGTGCTATCTCAAGTGTTCCTACTTTTTTGTGCACTCTATATTATCTCCTTTCTTGTCCAGATCTTGGTGCTTATTCCCCATTTCTTTCCCTCTTTTTTTTCCGATTTATTTTTAACTCATATATGCACTTGAAATCCTGATATAAGACCCTTCCTTCCTCTCCTCCAGGTTCCACCCTCCCATGATCTTCCCCTTATCTCTCCCCACCCTCTCCTCAGAATAAGGGAGCATCCCCAACCTACCAAGTCACCATCAGAACTGAACACATCCTAATCCACTGACACCAGGCAAGGCAGCCTGGTTAGAGGGAAGTGATCAAAAAGCAGAGAACAGAGTCCATGTCATAGACAACACCTGCTCAGCATACTAGGGGACCCACATGAATATCAAGCTGCATATCGGTTTCATATGTGTAGGGGGACTAGGTCTGGATCATGCATGCTCTTTGGTTTGTGGTACAGTCTCTGTGAGGCCCAGTGTGCCTAAGTTAGTTGACCCTGTTGTCTTCTTGTGGTGTTCTTGTCCCCCTCTGGGTCTTTCTATTCTGCTCCTCAACTCTTCCACAGGACTCTCTGAGCTCTGCCTAATGTTTGGCTTTGAGTCTCAGCATATGATTCAATCAGATGCTAGGTGGAGACTCTCAGAGGACAGTTCTGCTAGGCTCCTGACTGATATACCCTATTTCTAGGCTTTGAAAATTGCTACTTTTATGTGTTTACTGGTACAGTAGTAGCATGATTGTTACGAAGTAACCAAAGTTTCTGGTCAACTTTGAGGCTTGTGACACTGGAGGGAATTTCACATCTGGTTCCATTACACTGCTCTGTCCCATGCAAGGAAGTCATAGGCTCTAAGGTAGAACATGCTAACTGTTCATGTCAAATTATCTTCTAAATATTTCTGTCTATGCCTGTAGATCTGGGTTACTCTCAAAGTTGATCAGAGAAGCTTCTTTTTACAGTGAACAGAAGTCAATGTGGGGATGCATAACTGATCAAAGATCTGAGAATAAATAAATGACTGAGTGCTTAGTTCTGAATGAGACAGCTACAACCCTCTCATCCAATCACAATCCTTCCAAAACCCACGGAACATTAAAGGTGATTAAAAGGTCTACCCATTATTGCAGAATTATTGGCAGTTGATAGTTACTGTAGAAGAGAGAATCATTCTTCTTTGAGAGTATAGCTACTGCAGATTACTATGCTCCAGTAGATGGCTCCACATCCATTTCTATATGGATAGCACTATTTGGACTCATAGGTTATTGGAAAAGAAACAAAGAGATGATGTTAGGGGGAGGTGTGTTACAGGCAGTAGAATAGTTGGAAGGAAGAACTGAGGAATTTATATGGTCATATTTCATTTTTTGCATGTACAAAATTCTCAAATAATAAAAAACGAGAAGCATAAAGTTTTTTTCTATCTGAAATGCTTATTTACAGATAAAATCATGAATTGCTCTTTTATCATTTTTAAATGCCAATTTCTTTTTTTTTCTAGGTTTTAATGTTTTTTACTTTTTATTTTATTTTTATATTAATCACAGATTGTTTACTTTGTATCCCAGCCATAGATTCCTCCCTCATTCCCTCCCAATCCCACCTTCCCTCCCTTATCTTCTCCCTGCCCCTTTCCAAGTCCACTGCTAAGGGAGGTCCTCCTCCTCTTCCATCTGACCCTAGCTTATCAGGTATCTCCAGGACTAGCCATTGTCCTCCTCTGAGGCCTGGCAAGGTGCTCCTCCTTCCGGGGGTGGGAGGGGGCAAAGAACCAGCCACTGAGTTCATGTCAGAAATAGTTCCTGTTCACCTTACAAGTGGGAAAACCCACTTGGTTACTGAGCTACCATGGACTACATCTGAGCAGGGGTTCTAGGTTATATCCATACATGGTCCTTGGTTGGAGAAATAGTCTCATAGAGGACCCCAATGCCCTGATATATTTTGTCCCTGTGGAGCTGCTGTCCTCTGCCAGTCATACTAACTCCCCCTTTTATCATATGATTCCCTGCACTCTGCCCAAGGTTTGGTTATGAGTCTCAGCATCTGTTTTGATACACTGCTAGGTAGAGTCTTTCAGAGGCCCTCTGTGGTAGGCTCCTGTCCTGTTACTTGTTTTCTGCTACTTCCCATGTCCATCTCATTTGTCCTTCAAAGGGAGGATTGATCATCTTACTCCGGGTCTTCTTTCTTCTTTATCTTCTTTAGGTGCACATTTTTTAGTATGTTTATCCTATCTTATAGGTCTATATAAGTGAGTGTATACCATGTGTGTCTTTCTGCTCCTGGGATACTTCAATCAGGATGATCTTTTCTAGATCCCACCATTTGCCTGCAAATTTCATGATTTCCTTGTTTTTGATTGCTGAGTAGTATTCCATTGTGTAAAAGTACCACAATTTCTGTATCCATTCCTCTGTTGAGGGACATCTGGGTTGTTTCCAGTTTCTGGCTATTACAAATAAAGCTGCTATAAACATGTTGAGCAAATGTCCTTATTGTGTACTTGAGCTTCTTTTGGATATATGCCTAGGCGTGGTATAGCTGGATCTTGAGGAAGCACTGTTCCTAATTGTCTGAGAAAGCTCCAGATTGACTTCCAAAGTGGTTGTGCAGGTTTACATTCCATTCCCACCAGCAATGGAGAAGGGTTCCCAATTCTCCACAACCTCTCCAGCATGTGAGTTAAAAACTTGAGTTTTTAACCTGCCATTCTGATGGGTGTAAGGAGAAATCTCAGGGTCGTTTTGATCTCTCTGATGGCTAAGGACTTTTAGCATCTCTAGGTGTTTCCCTGCCATTCTATATTCCTCTACAGAGAATTCTCTGTTTAGCTTCGTACCCCATTTTTTAATTGGATTGTTTGATTTATTGCTTTTTAATTTCTTTAGTTCTTTATATATTCTAGATATCATCCTTCTGTCAGATCCAGGGTTGGTGAAGATTCTTTCCCAGTCTGTAGGCTGTTGTTTTGTTCTGATGACTATGTCTTTTGCTTTACAGAAGCTTTTCAGCTTCAGGAGGTCCCATTTATTGATTGTTGCTCTTAGTGCCTGTGCTGTTGGTGTTCTGTTCAGGAAGTTGTCTCCTCTGCCAATGAGTTCTAGGCTCTTACCCACTTTTTCTTTCTAACCGATTTAGTGTATCTGGTTTTATGTTGAAGTCTTTGATTTACTTGGACTTTAGTTTTGTGCAGGGTGATAAATATGGATCATTTTTTTTTCTGCATGTAGACATCCAGTTGGACCAGCACCATTTATTGAAGATACTGTCTTTTTCCACTGAATGGTTTTGGCTTCTTTGTCAAAATTCAAGTATTCATAGGTGTTTGGGTTTGTTTCTGAGTCTTCTTTTCAGTTCCATTGATCCACCATTCTGTTTCTATTCCAATACCATGAAGTTTTCATTACTATTGCTCTGTAGTACAGCTTGAGATCAGGGATGGAGATAACTCCAGATGATCTGTTGTTATACAAGAGTTTTGGAAATTCTGGGTTTTTTTTTTTTTTGTTTTTCCATGTGAATTTGAGAATTATTCTTTCAAGGTCTGTAAAGAATTGTATTGGTATTTTGATGGGAAATGCATTGAATCTGTAGATTACTTTTGGCAGGATGGCCATCTTTACTATGTTAATCCTACTGATCCATGAGCATGAGAGATCTTTCTATCTTCTGATATCTTTCTCAATTTCTTTCTTCAGAGACTTGAAGTTTTTTTCAAACAGGTCTTTCACCTGTTTGGTTAAAGTCACCCCAAGGTTATTATGTTATTAGTGGCTATTGTGAAGGGTAAATGCCAATTTCTTAATGTCTTCCTAGAATACTATGCTTGAACTATCATTTCCATTCTCTTCAAAAACTGTTATCTGTTTTCTTTTTTTATATTGTTCACAGAATGTAAGATGTAAAATAGTAAATATTTATATATTTATAATACAATTTATTAATATTTATATTTTCTAAGCATTTCTATAAATGCTATGGAAATAGGCACTTTTATTATTCATTACAAAATGTAGCAATATATACAAGAGAGATGGTCCATATATATGTTTTAAAGAATAGCCACCATGACAGAAACTGAGTATTATAAGAAAAGACAAAAATGCAAAAAACATATGCAAACAAAGATAAGATATTTACAGAAGAATACTAAAGTTGACTAAATAAGCTTGCAAAGAGATGCAAAAGTGATTTACGACTTGACTTGTTAGTATTAATATTACAAGTTATTTTAACTCAGAAGTAACATATTCAGTGTTGGTGAGAATGTGAGGAAATGATCTTCCCGACTTACACATTGTGTGTCATCTCATAGTGATTTTTCACTATGTTTACATTTCTTTTGTTCTTTCAAAGAAGTGTAGGGGTAAAGATGGAGCATATATTCAGGAAATGGAAACCAATGACTTGTACAGTCTGAGTTCCACCCGATGAGAGATAGCCAACCCCAGACACTATTAATGATAATCTGCTATGCTCTCAGACAGAAGCTTAGCATAATTGTTTTTTGAGAAGCTTCTTCCAGAAACTGATGGAAACAGATGCAGAGACCCACAGCTAAACAATAGGCCGAGCCCAGAGATTTGTGGAAGAGTGGAAGGAAGGATAGAGGGAACTGGAAAAGTCAAGGACATTACAAAAACCTACAAAGTAAACTAACCTGAGCGTGAACCACCAACCAAAGAGCATGCATGGGCTGAACCTAGTCTCCCTACACATAAGTCACAGATGTGCAGCATAGTCCAATATGTGAGTCACCAGGAGTAAGGGCTAGCTCTAATTCTGTGGCCTGCTTTTGGATCCCTTCCCTGTGTCTGGATGGCCTTGTCTGGAGCCTCAGTTAGAGAGGATACTCTTAGTTCTGCTGAGATGTGAGGTGCCAGGGTACGAAATCTCACTCCAAGGGGCTAGAGAGATGGCTCAGAGGTTAAGAGCACTGGCTGCTTTTCCAGAGTACCCTGGTTCAATTTCCAGCACCCACACAATAGCTCACAACTGTTTGTAACTCCCATTCTAGTGTATCTGACACCTTCACAGAGACTTATATGCAGGCAAAACACCAATGTGCATCAAAATACAAACGTCAGACCAACCCCAACACATTTGTATTGCTCATTTATAAAACTAGTTTCTCAACCTAATGCTCCACAATTGTTAATATTTTTATTCAAGCATTAATTTGAACATGTTAAATACACTTATTCATTCAGTATGTAAATTTTGGAGATTAACATTTTGCTTTGAGAATTTCATACATAGAATATATGATTTGATCAAATCTAGTTCCACTTACCCCTCCAACTCCTCCCATATCTCCCCACCATTTTTTCTCCCAACATCTTTCACTCATTTGAAAAACTGTGAGTCCACTTACTGCTGCCACTAGGTATGTAAGACTACTATTTGACTATACCATTTTTTACTGAATTTTTACATTTTTAAATTTATTATTACTTACAATTTATTAACGTTGTATCTTGGCTGTAGCTCCCTTCCTCATCTCCTACTGGTCCTACCCTCCCTTCCTGTTCCTTGCTATGTCTCTCCTATAGTACACGGATAGAGGAGTTTTTCCTCCCCTACTATCTGACCCTAGCCTATCAGATCTCATCAGAACTGTCTGGATCCCTTTTCTCTGTGGCCTGGATAAGGGTACCCCACCAGGGGGAGGTGTTCAAAAAGTAGGCATGCCAGAGACTGTCCCTGGGCCCCTTACTAAGGAACCCCCATGTAGATTGGGCTGCTCATAGGCTACATCTGAGCAGGGGGTCGAGGTCCTTTCCATGTGTGGTCATTGCTTGGTTCATCAGTCTCTTTAGGTCTCCCTGAGCCAAGGATTTTTGGTTCTATTGGTCTCCTTATAGAGCTCCTGTTCCCTCCAGGTCTTTCTATCTCCCCCTTAAAAATCCCTGCAATCTGCCCAAAGTTTGGCTATGAGTCTAGCATCTGCTTAGATACTGGGTAGAGTCTTCCAGAGGCCCTCTGTGGTAGGCTGTTATTTTTACATTTTAAGTTCCTGTTTTTCATTTGTATTTTTCCTTTTAGTTTGTTCGATAAGACACTTTATGTTTTTCAAATATCATCATGCCCTTAATGTTTATATAAGTTATCATGTGTATTAATGATTTGTTCATTTCTTGCTGTGCTTTTTGGCAAACATTTGTGCATTGATTTTCATTGCTGCTTATAGATGTAGAACAGTTTGCTTATTCACTCACTGAAGTACAGTTTGGTAGAGTCTGTTTATTGTTGTGACAAACAAAGCTACTATGCATATTTCCATAAAGTGTGTGTTTGTGTGTATGTGTGTGTGTATAGTGTTTGCATAGATTTTCATTTTTCTTCATTAAAACCTAAGTGTAGCTTGGAATCTTAAATTATTTAAAGGTTTGTTCATTTAGTCATAAAATTTCATTTTAACACTAGAAGATAATTCTGTGTTCGTAGAGCTTTATTGAAAGCTCCACACTTCTTGCATTATTTCATGCAGAAAAATTGCTTGTGTATTATTCTTTGTTGGATGCTTTCAAAATACTTTTTTCATTGTTCTGAGGTTTAGTTCTGGCATTCTCATATAATTCTCTAGCTTTTACCTTACTGTGGATAAACTCAACTTAACTCTGAATGTTTATGAATTTTACCAAATTACAGACATTTCAGCTCTTTTTCAGATATCTCTTCAATCTTACAGACGACTTTTTTTTTTTGTCTGAGATCATACAGATATGAAGGGTACAATTTTTAGAATATTCTCCAAAAACACATTAGTACTATTGTTTTACACTTTTCTTTTACCAACACATAAACTATATATAGATTTTAATGGTTTCTCCTTATATACATTGATTTTATCCAATCAGTTTATTTGAGTACTAACAATATATGTACTGAATTTTTACATTTTGCTTTTCTGTTTTTTCATTTGTATATTTCCCTTTAGTTTGTTTAAATGTTTTTTCTTTACTGAAATTTATTTTTCATTTATTTTAAATATCTTTGAGTCCATATATAATATTTTATATTAGTTAAAATCATGTATTCCCAAACCATTTTTGTTATCTAGTATATCTTCAGTCTTGTCCAAGCTCTTAATTTTATGAATGTATTTTTCTATACTTTGGGTTTTTTGCTTATATTGTTGGGAGACTAACTTGCTCAATATTTTATATCAGAGACGAATAATTTTTAGGTATTTCAAACAAATCTGGAGAGAAAGGGCAGAAATTTGCACCCACTGAACTCAAGTGACAGCATTCTATGAAACTTGTGCTGGCACAACAGCATTTCATTGAAGATGTGTGATTTTCAAGCTTACTCTCCCTGCCTACACCAAGGCCTAAAGTGGTAAAACAATGTGTTAAGTATTCATTCCATTGTATTGAGGTTGTAAAAGAGGAGGCTCAGTTCCTAACTGGGTGGCAATGACTCAAAAGCAGTGAGGATAGTTGGAGGAAGTGGAGCAGAGGGCTAAGTAATCAAACCCTTTATCACTTTTTTTAGACCCATATTGCATGAAGAACTATCTCTCTTAGCATATTCCTAAAACTTGAGATTGTGAGGAAGTAGAGTGCCAACTAAACTTCTTCACAATTCTCACTGAAGGTTATTGCTGGATTGTCATAGAAGAGTGGTTCTCAACCCTACTACTGCTACCATTCGTTAGTACAGTTCCTCATGTTGTGGTGACCCCCAACCATAAAATTAGTTTCACTGTTACTTCATTACTGTAACGTTGCTACTGCTATAAAATGTAATGTAATGTAAATATATGTGTTTTATTATAGTGTTAGGTGACCCCCGTGAAAGGGTCGTTCGACCCCCAAGTGTTTGCTACCCACAGGTTGAGGACCCCTGTTAAGGCTCAGTTCCTTACTAAACCCCACTGAAACTACAGTGTTAAGGGAATTAGAGTGCTAACTGCTGCCACCGTGTGGTAGATGAAGGCTCAGCAAAATTGATTTCAGTTTTGCCGGCTTTATTTCCCTGAAAGATTGTGAGTGAAGCCTGCTTCCATGAGAGAGCCAGTGAAAATTAAATCCTTGTTTTCACCCATTAATTAGAAATAAAACAGTATTCTGGTCATACGTGGAAGAGCAGACATCCAGGTGAACTCTTCATTTCATCATATTAAACGGGGAGGGGAACAGAACATGTAACAAACAGTTTTGCCACTGCATTACATAGCAGTGGTTCATGGAATAAAATTTTATGTTTTATCAAGGTATCCTCTTCCCTGTGTTTTCTCTCAAAATAACACGTTTACATCTTGTACTATCTTTTCTTTCCTTCCTTCTGTTCTTTCTTTTCTTCTTCCTTCTTCTCTTTTCTCCTTCTTCTTTCTTGTCTTCTTCCTTTTCTTTGTTCACTGTTTGCACTTGGTGACCCTTGAGTGAGAATTTCACCACCAAATAAAGTATTAAGGATGAAATCTCATAAAAGTTTTCTAAAGAAATGACAGCCGCATATTTTGATTTAATTCTCATTTTATCAAGGAGAATTTAAAACAAAAATATTTCAATAACCAAACATATATTTAAAACAAACTAATATGAGGCATATCAAATATTTTTATACAAGTTTGGCTTTTAAGCACTTTAAACATGAAGGATGACTGATAGTTGGAGCCAAAGGGAAACAATATATACAAATATTTCTCTTACTGACTTTATCATGAGATTCTACTTACACAGATAAATATATAGATACCAACAGAGATAATGTGTAGAATATACTAAATTATCTTTCTTCTGTTCATCTTAATTGCATTAAACTAACATCTGTAAAATAGAAATAAGAAATCAAATAAAGACTAGAATTAAAGAATAAATGTTTGGTTTTATTTTAGCTTTTATAAAGGGTAGTTTTAGGTGGGATCCCATAAACCTCCTAAAGCATGACAGGACATTGTCAATACTTGGTTACCTTCTAGAATCTGGCAGTAAGATCTTACTACTGTAGACCCAACTTACTAGACTCACATAATATGGATATACTAACTTAGCACTTAGTTGGAGCCTTTATACCTATTGTCAAGTTTTTATAATGCTGTGGGTGCTATGCATGCTACCAGATGATAAAGAATCTTTAGTTTCACCTAGCTGTGCCTGACAACAGATGGCCGCTGATAAAATATGGCACAAATACTTTGGTATAAAACAAGTTATCTTATTAGATTTTATGTTTTCTTCATTAACTGGAATCTTTTCCTGAAATTGTTGATAAGGCAAAGAACATGTAGTGGCCACAGGTCATAGACCTTATTAGAGAACTAAGTACTATTACTCTGTTAAATGGACAGGATTAAAATGACTCCTACTGATTTATTGCTATACTAATAAAACACTACACCTCTCAACCTTCACCAGGAATGCTTCTTTTAGTAGATGACAACTAACACAGAGACATTCAACTGATCAATGAGCAGAGAATTTTAAAAAAAACTATGCTGTGATCATCCCTAAATAAGATGTACATATCATATAAACACACACACACAGATGCACACTTGCATGTGCAAACACACACACACACACACACACACACACACACACAAGGTTTGGAGATCTTTATAGAAAAAAGAGACAGAAAGACTGTAAGAGATAGAAGTGGTAGATGATTTCAAGGAAAGACTGCTTTCTGAGCACAATAAGGAAGTTGCACAGATGGAATTCACAGTGGTATGAGAGCATGCATGAGGTTAGAGTAAGCTCAAAGCAGACAAAATTTTTAGCATGGGAGTAAGGAGTTGATGATGAAATCTCAGCACTATCTGAGAAAGTATTGGTATTTGATAGCAGATGTGAAATAGAGAGTTAGCTTCCTAAAATAACATTTGGTAGAAAAACCACTCTCCAGTGCAGGACCCATTACCCAAAGTAGTTGAACAACAGAATCTGGACTGAAATGGTGGGGTGAATCAAACTTAAACTTGGGTAGGTAAGGAAATGAAGGATTAGAGGGTAAATATAGGAGAAGTTTGGGGGGGGGCAGTATACAATGAAAAGGCATTCTATGAAAGCCTCAAATAATGAATATAAGTATTATTTTTAAAATTTAAATACAGGGCGATTTTGCTTAAATTTCATGAAAGTATCAACTCAGCATAATAAGGAAAATTACATGTCTCAGGTGATTATGTTGAGTAACATTTTTTGCAATAGAATTTTTAATTAAGTTTTTTTATTTTTTATATTAGTTACACTTTATTAACTTTGTATCCCAGCTCCCTCATTCCCTCCCAAACCACCCTCCCTCCCTCATCTCCTCTCCGTCCTCTCTAAGTCCACTGATAAGGGAGGTGCTCCTCCCCTTCCATCTGGCCCTAGCTTATCATGTCTCTTTGGGACTGGTTGCATTGTCCTCCTCTGTGGCCTGGCAAGGCTGCTCCCCCTGCAAGGGGAAGTGATCAAAGAACCAGCCACTGAGTTCATGTCAGAAACAGTCCCTGTTCCTCTTACTAGCAAACCCACTTGGATACTGAGCTGCCATGGGCTATGTCTGAGCAGGGGTTTTAGGTTTTATCCATATATGGTCCTTGGTTGGAGATACAGTCTCAGAAAAGATCCTTGAGCCCAGATATATTTGGTCCTTGTGGAGCTCCTGTCCTCTCCAGGTAATACTAACTCCCCCTTCTTTCATATAATTTGCTACACTCTGACCAAGGTTTGGTTATGAGTCTCAGCATCTGCTTTGATACACTTCTAGGTAGAGGCCTTCTATGGTTGGCTCCTGTCCTGTTACTTGTTTTCTCCTACTTCCAATGTCCATCCCATTTGTCTTTCTGTGTGACGATTGATCAACTTACCCCAGGTCCTCTTTCTTGTTTATCTTCTTTAGGTGTACAGATTTTAGTATGCTTATCCTATCTTATACATAGCCAGTACCCACTCATAAGTGAGTATATACTCTGTGTCTTTCTCCTTCTGGGATACCTCACTCAAGATGCAATAGAATTTCTTCTTCACTTTTTCTGACCTTTGGTAATTAATACCAAACGCTAAGCACACATAGTATTTTTTAGAAATTTTTCCATTGATAATACAAAGTGATTGTTGGGATCAGTAAGCAGGCACCTCTATGGCCAGCCCCAAGGGACCTGACAAACCGGTTATCAGGCATTTGTGAAGACACCCAGACCACCTACTGATCACCTGAAACTAGCATGTCCTGGGTCACCCTATAAGAGAACTCCTGGAGCTCCCCCTCTCTCTTTCTCTCTCTTCCACCTGGTCTCTCTGCGACCCCCTTCTCCCTTTCCCTAATAAACCTCCCATGTAGAACCGATCTCATGGTGTGATTTGTGAACCCGCCGTGTAATTTTCATAGGCACAGGTTTCCTAACAGTGCTGATACACAAATCTGAGTCTAAACTAAACTAAAATAAGCAAATTATAATATTGTTGCAATTATTTTAAATAGATTTTAAAAATTAAGTCAATTCTTTTATCACAAATGAACAGAAAATTCAGAACAAAAATGTACTTGAACAATACAAACTGCATAATGAAAACATAAACAATAACTTAGATACTATTTAAATTAAATTTAATGTTAAAATTTTGATATTATTACACTATAAGTACAGGTTTTGTTTTTGACTTGGCGAATCTATTTCCCTGCAAATAGGAACAGAATATGTTGATTGAATAATACATTGTGATTATGGTAGTTTGAATGAGATGTCTTCCATAAGTCTTGTGTATGCATTTGAATATTGGTCCCCAGCTGGTGACTGTTTGGGAAGAAGTAGATAGTGTGGCCTTGTTGGAGGGGAGGGAGTGTGTAACTAGGAGTAGGCTTTGAGGTTTCAAAAGTCTTCTAGAATTCCCAGTACATTTTTCTGCCTCCTGCTTGAAGTCTTTCACATGTGTGTTCTCAGCCATTCCTGCTGCCATGCCATTGTTACACCATCATGGACTCCGATCCTTTAAAATTATAAGCCCAATTAAATGCATTTTTCTCTTTTATTGAAAATAGATTCTTTCCTCATATACTATATCCTGATTACAGTTTCTCTTACCTCTACTTTTCCAGTTCCTTCCCACCTCCCTTCTCATCTGGATCCACTCCTTCTCTGTCTCTCATAACAAAAGAATAAGCTACTAAGAGGTATAATAAAACATATATGACAGAAGGTCCCTTGGAAGTGTGAGATGAAACAAAACCTTTTTCCCTCAAACTTGTTTTTGGTCAGTGTTTTATCACAGCCGAAGAGAAGTAGACTAGAGCTGAAATTGGTACCAGGGACATAGTATGCTGCTGTGATCAGCTCTGACCATGTAATTTCTAGGCTTTGGACTGTTTTGTGGGAGGAAGATGGAAGAATTTGAAGCTTTGTGTTGGAAAATCTATGTAGTACTCAGCTTATTGAGCTGTTAAGACAACTGGAAAGGTAATGCTGAGACAAATATAGATGATGTTTCCAAGAAATCAAAGCCTCCATGATAGTTCTAATTATCTGTGGAATTAAAATGTTGCTTTCCTAGGACAGTCACTGCAGCTGAAGATCTAGAACTACCCTTGCTAGCTGATAAGTTCCTACACATCCTGGCTGCGTGCTGCTAGTCAGGCTTGTGTTAGTTACATTGTCCATCAAATTTCACATTCAGAACACAACTTCAAAGATAACATTAGAATTTTAAAAGGAGAATAAACTGATTGCTAAGTGAAGGAAAAACTTCTCTCAGGATAAAACCCTACTTCACTGAACAGGTGAGGCTATTCCTGACCAGAAAACTGCCCACCTAAGAAATTAAAATTAGATTTTGATGTTAATATCTGGTATAACTGTTGAAAACCATCCATATTACTAAACTTCAAATATACTTCTTTACAAACTGAGTGTTCCTCAGAAGTCTCTCAAATTCCATAAGGGACTGTCTCTGACATGAACTGATTGGCCTGCTCTTTAATTACCTCCCCCTGAGGGGGAAGCAGCCTTACCAGGCCACAGAAGAAGACAATGCAGCCACTCCCGATGAGACCTAATTGACTAGGATCAGAAGGAAGGAAAAGAAGACCTCCCCTATCAGTGGACTTGAGGAGGGGCATGCATGCAGAGGAAGGAGGAAGGGGGGAAATTGGGACTGAAGGAGAGAGGGGACTACAGGGGGAATACAAATTGAAAAAGGGTAATTAATAAAGAATTAAAAAAATAAAAAAGTAAAAAAAAAGAATAAGATCTTTTGTTTTTCCTTCTTGACCACTCTGCTTTTTTATTGTAGCTGTTGTTTAAATCACAGCTTTCCTACTTCTGATGCCAAAGTATAGAGAGAGACTAATTCAGTTTTTCATATTGGTTAAAGTTTATTTACTTTGTATCCCAGCTTGAGCCCCCTCCCTCATTGCCTCCCAACCCACCCTCCCTCTTTCATCTCCTCCCTGCCCCTTTTCTAAGTCCACTGATAAGGGAGGTGCTCCTCCCCTTCCATCTGGCCCTAGCTTATCATGTCTCTTTGGGACTGGTTGCATTGTCCTCCTCTGTGGCCTGGCAAGGCTGCTCCCCCTGCAAGGGGAAGTGATCAAAGAACCAGCCACTGAGTTCATGTCAGAAACAGTCCCTGTTCCTCTTACTAGCAAACCCACTTGGATACTGAGCTGCCATGGGCTACATCTGAGCAGGAGTTCTAGGTTATATCCATACATGGTCCTTGGTTGGAGAAACAGTCTCAGAAAAGACCCCTGTGCTCAGATATATTTGGTCCTTGTGGAGCTCCTGTCCTTCCCAGGTTATGTTAACTCCCCCTTCTTTCATATGATTCCCTGTACTCTGACCAAGGTTTGGTTATGAGTCTCAACATCTGCTTTGATATACTGCTAGGTAGAGTCTTTCAGAGGCCCTCTGTGGTAGGCTCCTGTCCTGTTACTTGTTTTCTCCTACTTCCAATGTCCATCCCATTTGTCTTTCTGAGTGAGGATTGATCACCTTACCTGGGTCTTCTTTCTTGTTTATCTTCTTTAAGTATACAGATTTTAGTATGTTTATCCTATCTTATAGGTCTAGTACCTACTTATTCTAAGTGGGTATATACCGTGTGTGTCTTTCTGCTCCTAGGATACCTCACTCAGGATGATCTTTTCTAGATCCCACCATTTGCCTGCAAATTTCATGATTTCCTTGTTTTTAATTGCTGAGTACTATTCCCTTGTGTAAAAGTACCACAATTTCTGTATCCATTCCTTTGTTGAAGGACATCTGGGTTGTTTCCAGTTTCTGGCTATTACAAATAAAGCCGCTACAAACATGGTTGAGCAAATGTCCTTGTTGTGTACTTGAGCATCTTTTGAATATATGCCTAGGAGTGGTACAGCTGAATCTTGAGGAAGCACTATTCCTAATTGTCTGAGAAAGTGCCAGATTGACTTCCAAAGTGGTTGTACAAGTTTACATTCCCACCAGCAGTGGAGGAGGGTTCCCCTTTCTCCACAACCTCTCCAGCATGTGTTGTCACTTGAGTTTTTGATCTTAGCCTTTCTGATGGGTGTAAGGTGAAATCTCAGGATAGTTTTGATTTGCATTTTCCTGATGGCTAAGGACGTTGAACATTTCTTTAATTATTTCTCTTCCATTCTATATTCCTCTACAGAGAATTCTCCGTTTAGCTCCATGCCCCATTTTTTTAATTGGATTGCTTGATCTGTTGTTTTTTAACTTTTTCAGTTCTTTATATAGTCTAGATATCAGCCCTCTGTCAGATACAGTGTTGGTGAAGATCCTTTCCCAGTCTGTAGGCTGTCGTTTTGTTCTGATGACAGTGTCCTTTGCTTTACAGAAGATTTTTAGTTTCATGAGGTCCCACTTATTGATTGTTGATCTTAGAGCCTGTGCTGTTGGTGTTCTGTTCAGAAAGTTGTCTCCTGTGCCAATGAGTTTTAGGCTCTTCCCCACTTTTTCTTCTAACTGATTTAGTGTGACAGGTTTTATGTTGAAGTCTTTGATCCACTTAGACTTTAGTTTTGTGTAGGGTGATAAATATGGATGGGTCTACTTTCATTTTTCTGCATGTAGACATCCAGTTGGACCAGCACCATTTGTTGAAGATGCTGTCTTTTTTTTTTTTCCATTTGTTTTCTTAAGAGATCATATGATAGAAGGGGGAGTTAGTATGACCTAAAGGGAACAGGAGTTCCACAAAGACCAAATATTTCAGGGCACAAGGGTCTTCTATAAGACTGTTTCTCCAGCAAGGACCAGGCATGGATATAACCTAAAAACCTCTGCTTGGATATAGCCCATGGTAGTTCAGTATCCAAGTGGGTTCCCTAGTAAGAAGACAAGGATTATTTCTGACATGAACTCAAATGACTGGCTCATTGAGCTTCCCCTCCCCCACCCTGGGGGAGGAGCAGTCTTGCTAGGCCACAGATAAGGACATTGCATCCAGTCTGAAGATACCTGATAAACTAGGGTCAGATGAAAGGGGAGGAGGACCTCCCCTATCAGTGGACTTGATAGGGAGCAGGGAGGAGATGAGGGATGGAAAGTAGGATTGGGAGGGAAAGATGGGTTGGTTCTAAGGCTGGGATACAAGTGAATGACATGTGATTAAAATAAAAATTAAAAATTAAAAAAAATTGATACACTAATATTTTAAAAAAGGGAGAATTGAAGTGTTGTTCTTTTTTTTTTTTCAAACAAGTCTTTCGCTTGCTTTGTTAGAGTCACACCAAGGTACTTTATGTTATTAGTGGCTATTGTGAAGGGTGTTGTTTCCCTGATTTCTTTCTCAGCCATTTTGTCTTGGGTATACTGGAGGGCTTCTTATTTTTTTTTTCTGAGTTAATTTTGTATCCTGCCACTTTGCTGAAGGTGTTTATCAGCTGAAGGAGTTCTCTGGTTGAGTTTTTGGGATCACTCAGGTATACCAACTTATCATCTGCAAATAGTGTAACTTTGACTTCTTCCTTTCTGATTTGTATTCCCCTTGATCTCTTGTAGTTGTCTTATTGCTCTAGCTAGGACTTCAAGTACTATGTTGAAGAGACATGGAGAGAGTGGGCAGCCTTGCCTTGTCCCTGATTTCAGTGAGATTGCTTTAAGTTTCTCTCCGTTTAGTTTGATGTCGGCTATAGGCTTGCTGTATATTTTCTTTACTGTTTATGTATGTGTCTTATATCCCTGATCTCTCTAAGGCTTAAAACATGAATGAGTGTTGGAGTTTGTCAAATGCTTGTCATCTAAGGAGATGATCATGTGCTTTTTCTCCTTCAGATTGTTTATATGGTGAATTACATTGATGGATTTCCGTATATTGAACCACCCTTGAATGCTTGGGATGAAGCCTACTTGGTCATGGTGGATGATATCTTTTATGTGTTCTTGGATTTGGTTTGCAAGTATTTTATTGAGTATTTTTACATCAATGTTCATAAGAGAGATAGGTCTGAAGTCCTCTTTTTTGTTGTGTCTTTGTGTGGTTTAGGTATCAAGGTGACTGTGGCTTCATATAATAAGTTTGGTAATGTTACCTCTGTTTCTCCTTTGTGGAATAGTTTGAAGAGAATTGGAGTTAGCAGTTCTTTGAAGGCCTGGTAGAATTCTGAGCTGAAACCATCTGGCTCAAAGCTGTTTATGGAAGGGAGACTATTGATGACTGCTTCTATTTCCTTGGAGGTTATAGGAGTATTCAGTCTTTCTACCTGATCTTGACTTAATTTTGGTAGATAGAATCTATCAAGAAAATTGTCCCTTTCCTTTATATTTTCAAATTTTGTGGCATATAAGCTTTTGTAGTACTACCTAATGCTTGTTAGGATTTCCTCAGTGTCTCTAGTTATTTCTGATTTCACTGATTTGGTAAGTTTCTCTCTGTCTTTTAGTTATTTTGGCTAAAGGTTTGTCTATCTTGTTGATTTGAAACTAACTTAGTTAGTTGAATGACCTCAAAGACAGCAAGAATTGTCACTGAAAGTAGATTTGGCTGTGAAACAGTGCATTTTGTTCTGTATGATTTGACAGCTCTGTTTTGAGAGGCCTAATTTAATGGTCTATAGCACTCTGAGACAATGCTAAAACAGTGTGTGTGTGTGTGTGTGTGTGTGTGTGTGTGTAATTGATCACTTAACCTTAAAAAAGAAACCATAAACAATAATCATTTCACTTAGATAATTTATTTTTTCACTAATTTATTTATTCACTTTACATTCTGATCCTCTCTTCTCAGGCATCCACTTCCTCCAAGTTCTGCCTCCTCAGAGAAGGGGAGGCCCCCATGGGTACCAACCCACCCTGGCACATTAAGTCACAGCAGAACTAAGTGCACCCTCTCTCACTGAGGCCAGACAAGTCAGCCCAGCTAAGGAAAAGGGATCCAAAGGAAGGCAACAGTGTCAGAGACGGTCCCTACTCCCATTTTTAGGTGACCCACATGATGACCATGCTGCCTATCTGCTACATATGTGTAGGGGCCCTGGGTCCAGCCCATGCATGCTCTTTGATTGGTGGTTCAGTCTCTGTGAGCCCCCATCAGCGGGGTTCGTTGACTCTGATCTTCTTGTGGTGTCTTTGACACCACCGGCTCCCTTTATCTTCCCTCCCACTCTTCTACAAGAGTCTCTGATTTTCACCTATTGTTTGGCTGTGGGTCTCAGCATCTGTTTCTGTCAGCTGCTGGGTGGACTCTCTCAGAAGACAGTTATGCTAGGCTTCTGCCTGCAACCATAGAAGAGTATCATTAATAGTATCAGGGGTTGGCTCACTCCCATGGAGTGTGTCTCAAATTGGGCCAGTCGTTAGTTGGTCTTTTACTCAATCTCTGCTCCATCTTTATCTCTGCACATCTTGTAGGCAGGATATGTTTGGGGTCAAAGGTTTTGTGGGTTCTTTGGTGTTCCCCTCCCTCCACTGAGAGAACCTATTAAGGGTCTAAACCATGATTTATTCTTAAACAGCCACATTAGAGGAAACGTGAATGTTTTTCATTCCTCTTTTTTCCCAATGATTTATTTGTGTGGAGACGTAAAAAATATGTGGATTGGTGTGTGTGTGTGTGTGTGTGTGTGTGTGTGTGTGTGTGTATACACTTCAGAAGACAACTTCTTAAAACTGGTTGTCTTTCCACGATGTAGGTCCAGGGATAGAACTCAAATCAACACCTTTAACTACTGAGCCCTCTAGCCAAGTTAATAATTCTCATTCTTTTAAGGACATATGTTCCCCCAGAAGAAATTGTATGATACTTTATTTTGTGTTTTCATATTTTTATAGTGAGATGATTTTTTTTTTTGCTATTTTCATGGTCCATGTTACCATAAATGACTACCTCTTTCCTGCAGTGTAATTTAGTTTCATAGAAACTATTTGTGTGTGTATATTACAGGCTTTTTCATACATAAAAACAAACATTCTGCTTAGAGCATTGAAAAGATATCTCATCCATTAACAGTGCTTACTACTTTTTCAAAGGACACATATTCAGTTCTCAAAACCCATGTGGTATCTCAAAAACAAATATAACTCCAGTTCCAGAAGATCTGAAACCATTTTCTTGCCTCCATGGACTCCTGTACACACATGATGTATATATGCTCAAGCAGGTTCATATACATACACACAGATAAAAACAAATCTTTTTTTAATTCTACATTTTTATTGTATCATTATTCTCTTTCCTTCTCTCTGTATAAATTAAAAGTAAAAATAATATTAAAAGTATTTTAGTCATTGATGTTAATTTGAGGTGAAAATATCTATATTTCAAGATTTTTGATATATAAGATACAATCAGGGGACTTGGAGAGGGGCTTGGGAGGAGATGAGGGAGGGAAAGTGGGATTGGGATGGAAGGAGAGGGGGGGTTACAGCTGTGATATGAAGTGAATAAATTGTAATTAATATAAAAATAAAAGTTTAAAAGATACATTATTGCTATATGCATGCTTCTTAGTTTCTGAAAACAAAAATTCCTTAATCTTATTTAGCTGTCAATTGGTATCTGTATTAGTTTCCTATTACTGTGAAAAAATAATCTGATGCAAGCAATTTATGGAAGGAAGTTTCCAGCTCATTTTGGCTAAATGTTTTATGAAACAGCCTACCATGGTGAGGAAGTCATGGTGCAGAAGCATAAGGCAGTTTGTCACATTGCATCTGTAGTCAGGCACCAGAGAGAGAGAGAGAGAGAGAGAGAGAGAGAGAGAGAACCTAGAATTCAATTCAGCTCAGTTTTTTTGTTTGTTTCTTTGTTCGTTTGTTTTGTCTAGAACTACAGCCTATGGGAATAGTGCCATGGGATCTATTTTCCATATCCAGTTAAACTTTTGGGAAGAACTCTTATAGACACACTCAGAAATATAGATCTGTAGTGATACTAAATCCATTCAAGTTAGCAATAAAGAATATCCATTACAATAGTTATTATTTAAACTCCATCATCCCATATATATTATCCCCAGCTACCAGTAAACACCACAGTATTCTCAGATTCTGTAGAATAGACTTTTTAATTTTCCAGATATCAGTCAGAACTTGTAGCGTTTTCTTGAGTGCCTAGTTCATTTCACCTACAGAAATCTTCAATTTCATTGTTTAAGGAGTGTTGTGATTTTATTCATGTTTTTAGGTAAATAGTATTTCACTGTATATAATACCACAGTCTTTATCCATTCTTCCATTGAGGGAACTTAGAGTATTTCTATTTCTTAGGTTTCTTTTATTTTAACATTTTTATTTTTTATTAATTACACTTTATTCATTTTGTATCCCCCCATAAGCCCCTCCCTCCTCCCCTCCCGATCCCACCCTCCCTCCCCTTTCTGCATGCATGCCCCTCCCCAAGTCCACTGATAGAGGAGGTCCTCCTCTCCTTTCTGATCTTAGTCTATCAGTTCTCATCAAAAGTGGCTGCATTGTCCTCTTCTGTGGCTTGGTAAGGCTGCTCCCCCCTCAGGGGGAGGTGATCAAAGAGCAGGCCAATCAGATTATGTCATAGGCAGTCCCTCTTCCCATTACTAGGTAACCCACTTGGTCACTGAACTGCCATGGGCTACATCTGTGAAGGGGTTCTAGGTTATCTCCATGAATAGCCTTGGTTGGAGTATGAGTCTCTGGGAAGTTCACTGTGTTCAAGTTTTCTGGTTCTGTTGCTCTCCTTGTGGAGTTCCTGTCCTCTCCAGCTCTTACTATTTCCCACTTCTTACATAAAATTCCATTCACTCTGCCCATCAGTTGGCCATCAGGCTCAGCATCTGCTTTGATAGTCTGCAGGGCAGAGGCTTTCAGAAGCCCTCTGTGGTAGGTTCCTAGTTTGTTTCCTGTTTTTCTTCTTCCGGCTTTCACAGGCCCTCTGTAGCAGGTTCCTAGGTTGTTTCCTATTTTCTTCTTCTTCTGATGTCCATCCTCTTTGCCTTTCAGGTGGGGATTGAACATTTTAGTTAGGATCCTCTCTCTTGCTTAGTTTCTTTAGATGCACAGATTTTAGTGGGTTTGTCCTATGTTGTATGTCTATATGAGTGAGTGTATACCGTGTGTGTCTTTTTGCTTCTGGGACAGCTCACTCAGGATGATCCTTTCCAGGTCCCACCATTTACCTGCAAATTTCATTATTTCCTTATTTTTCATTGCTGAGTAATATTCCATTGTATAGATGTACCACAGTTTCTGCATCCATTCTTCAGTTGAGGGGCATCTGGGTTGTTTCCAGATTCTTGCTATTACAAATAAAGCTGCTACAAACATGGTTGAGCAAATGTCCTTTTTGTGTACTTGAACCTCTTTTGGATATATGCCTAGGAGTGGTATGGCTGGATCTTGAGGAAGCGCTATTCCTAGTTGTCTGAGAAAGCGCCAGATTGATTTCCAGAGTGGTTGTACAAGTTTACATTCCCACCAGCAGTGGATAAGTGTTCTCCTTTCTCCACAACCTCTCCGGCATGTGTTGTCACTTGAGTTTTTGATCTTGGCCATTCTGATGGGTGTAAGGTCAAATCTTGGGGTTGTTTTGATTTGCATTTCCCTAATGGCTAACGAGGTTGAGCATTTCTGTAAGTGCTTCTCTGCCATTCGATATTCCTCTATTGAGAATTCTCTGTTTAGCTCTATACCCCATCTTTTAAGTGGATTACTTGGTTTGTTGCTTTTCAGCTTCTTTAGTTCTTTATATATATTGGATATTAGTCCTCTGTCAGATGAAGGGTTGGTGATGATTCTTTCCCAATCTGTAGGCAGTCGCTTTGTTTTGATGACGGTGTCCTTTGCTTTACAGAAGCTTTTCAATTTCATGAGGCCCCATTTATTGATTGTTGCTCTTAGAGCCTGTGTTGTTGGTGTTCTGTTCAGGAAGTTTTCTCCTGTACCAATGAGTTCTAGGGTATTCCCCACTTTTTTTTCTAGCCGATTTAATGTGTCTGGTTTTATGTTGAGGTCTTTGATCCACTTGGACTTCAGTTTTGTGCAGGGTGATAAGTATGGATCTATTTTCATTTTTCTACATGTAGACATCCAGTTGGACCAGCCCCATTTGTTGAAGAGGCTATCTGTTTTTCATTGTATGGTTTTGGCATCTTTGTCAAAAATCAGGTGTCCGTAAGTGTGTGGGTTTATTTCTGGGTCTTCTGTTCGATTCCATTGATCCACCATTCTGTTTCTATGCTAGCACCAGACAGTTTTTATTACTGTTGCTCTAAAGTACAATTTAAGATCAGCGATGGAGATACCTCCAGAAGATCTTTTATTGTAGAGGATTGTTTTAGCAATTCTCAGTTTCTTGTTATTCCATATGAAGTTGAGAATTTTTCTTTCCAGGTCTGTAAAGAATTGTGTTGGCAATTTGATGGGAATTGCATTAAATCTGTAGATTGCTTTTGGTAAGATGGCCATTTTTACTATGTTAATCCTGCCAAGCCATGAGCATGGGAGATCTTTCCATCTTCTCATATCTTCTTCTAATTCTTTCTTCAGAGACTTGAATTTTTTTTCATACAAATCTTTGATTTCCTTGGTTAGGGTTACTCCGAGGTACCTTATGTCATTTGTGGTTATTGTGAAGGGTGTTGTTTCCCTAGTTTCTTTCTCAGCCCTTTTGTCTTTTGTATACAGGAGGGCTACTGATTTTTTTTTTTTGAGTTAATTTTGTATCCGGCCACTTTCCTGAAGGTGTTTATCAGCTGTAGAAGTTCCCTGTAGAGTTTTTGGGGTCACTGGCATATACTCTCATATCATCTGCAAATAGTGATAATTTGACTTCTTCCTTTCCCATCTGTATCCCCTTGATCTCCTTCAACTGTCTTATTGCTCTAGCAAGGACTTCCAGCACTATGTTGAAGAGATACGGAGAGAGTGGGCAGCCTTGTCTTGTCCCTGATTTCAGTGGTATTGCTTTAAGTTTCTCCCCATTCAGTTTGATGTTGGCTGTAGGCTTGCTGTATATCGCCTTTACTATGTTTAGATATGTGCCTTGTATCCCTGATCTCTCCAATACTTTAAACATGAATGGAGGTTGGATTTTTGTCAAATGTTTTTTCAGCATCTAGGGAGATTATCATGTGGTTTTTATCTTTCAGTTTGTTAATATGGTGGATCACATTGATGGATTTCTGTATATTGAACCACCCCTGCATACCTGGGATGATGCCTACTTGGTCATGGTGGATGATATCTTTGATGTGTTCTTGTATTCAGTTTGCGAGTATTTTGTTGAGTATTTTTGCATCAATGTTCATAAGGGAGATTGGCCTGAAGTTCTCTTTTTTTGTTGGGTCTTTGTGAGGTTTAGGTACCAAGGTGACTGTGGCTTCATAGAATGAGTTTGGTAATGTTCCTTCTGTTTCTATTTTGTGGAATAGTTTGAAGAGAACTGGAGTTAGCTCTTTTTTGAATATCTGGTAGAATTCTGCACTGAAACCATCAGGTCCTGGGCTTTTTTTGGATGGGAGACTTTCGATGACTGCTTCTATTTCCTTGGGGGATATAGGACTATTTAATTGATTTACCTGGTCCTGATTTAGGTTTGGTAAGTGGAATCGATCAAGAAAACTGTCCATTTAATTTAGATTTTCAAATTTTGTTGCGTATAGACTTTTGAAGTAAGTCCTAATTATTGTTTGGATTTCCTCAGTGTCTGTATTTACGTCCCCCTTTTCATTTCTGATTTTGTGGATTTGGGTGGTGTCTCTCTGCCTTTTAGTTAGCTTGGTTAAGGGTTTGTCTATCTTGTGGATTTTCTCAAAGAACCAGCTCTTGGTTTCATTGATTCTTTGAATTGTTTTATTTGTTTCCAATTGATTGATTTCAGCCCTGAGTTTGATTATTTCCAACTCCTTTTGGTGTGTCTGCTTCTTCTTTTTCTAGGCTTTTTAAGTGGGCCATTAAGTTACTTGAATGAGCTGTCTCGAATTTCTTCTTGAAGGCACTTAGTGCTATGAACTTTCCTTTTAGCACTGCTCTCATTGTGTCCCACAAATTTGGGTATGTTGTGTCTTCATTTTCATTGTGTTCTAGGAAGACTTTAATTTCTTTCTTTATTTCTTCCCTAACCCAGCTGTCATTCAGTAGCAAGTTGCTCAGTTTCCATGTATGTGTAGGCTTTTTGCTATTTCTGTTGTTATTGAGGCCCAGCTTTATTCCATGGTGATCAGACAGGATACAGGGGATTATTTCAATCTTCTTGTATCTGTTAAGGCTTGCTTTGTGATGAAACTATGTGGTTTATTTTGGAGAAGGTTCCATGAGGTGCTGAGAAGAAGGTAAATTCTTTTGTGTTTGGGTGTAAGGTTCTGTAAATGTCTGTAAGGTCCATTTGATTCATGACCTCTGTTAGAGATATTGTTTCTTTGTTTAATTTCTGTTTAGTTGACCTGTCCTTTGTTGAGAGTGGGGTGTTGAAGTCTCCCACTATTAGTATGTGGGGATCTATGTGTGGTTTAAGTTTTATCAATGTTTCTTTCACAAATGTGGGTGCCCTTGTATTTGGGGCATAGATGTTCAGGATTGTGATGTCTTCTTGGTGGAATTTTCCCTTGATGAGTATGAAGTGTCCTTCCCCATCTCTTTTGATTAATTTTGGTTGAAAGTCTATTTTATCAGATATTAGAATGGCTACTCCTGTTTGTTTCTTGCATCCATTTTCTTGGAAAGTCGTTTTCCATCCCTTTACCCTCAGGTAATATCTATCTTTGTGACCTAGGTGTGTTTCTTGTATACAACAGATTGCTGGGTTTTGTTTAAGTATCCATTCTGTTAATCTGTGTCTTTTTACTGGAGAGTTGAGTCCATTGATGTTGAGAGAGATTAATGACCAGTGGTTGTTAGATCCTTTGAATTTGATGTTGACTGTGGTCATACTGTTGTGTGTTTGGTTGCTTTTTGTTTTATTGAAGTGAGGTTATTTATTTCCTGTGTTTTCTTTAATGTAGTTAGTTTTCTTAGGTTGTATTCCCTTCTAGTGTCTAGTGTCTTCTGTAATGCTGGATTTGTTTGTAGGTATTGTTGAATTTTTTTTTTTTTTTTTTTTGTCATTGAATATCTTGTTTTCTCTGTCTATGAGGACTGAGAGTTTTGCTGGGTATAGTAGCCTGGGCTGACATCTGTGTTCTCTTAGGGTCTGCATGATATCTGTCCAGTCCCTTCTGGCTTTCATAGTCTCTGTTGAGAAGTCAGGTGTGATTCTAATGGGTTTGCCATTATATGTTACTTGGCCTTTTTCTCTTGCAGCTTTTAGTATTTTTTCTTTGTTCTGTACACTTACGGTTTTGATTATTATGTGGCAGGAGAATTTTCTTTTCTGGTCTAATTTATTGGGTGTTCTGTAGGCCTCTTGTATTCTTATTGGCCTCTCCTTTAAGTTGGGGAAATTTTCTTCAATGATTTTGTTGAAAATATTTTCTGGGCCTTCGTGCAGAGAATCTTTTTTTTTTCCTCTATTCCTATTATTCTTAGGTTTTGTCTTTCTATGTTATTTTGAATTTCTTGGACGGTCTGTGTCAGGAAATTTTTAGATTTAACATTTTCTTTGACAGATACATCGATTTCTTCCATTGTATCTTCCACACCTGAGATTCTTTCTTCCATTTCTTGTAGCCTATTGGTTATGCTAACCTCTGTAGTTCCTGCTTTCTTTCCTAAGTTCTTTCTCTCCAAAATTTCTTCCATTTGTGTTTTTTTTTTTTTTTTTTAATTTTTCCAATTCTATCTTCAGGTCTCGAGCCATTTTGTTGGTTTCCTTCACCTGTCTGACTGTATTTTCATGTTTTTCCATCAATTCCTTCAGCTGTTTGTTTGAACAATCCTCTGTTTCTTTTATTTCATTCAGTGATTTAAGCATTTCCTCTCTAAAGGCCACAAACTGTTTAGCTGCAGCTTCCTCTATTTCTTTTCGTATTTTATTTGTTTCCTCTGTTATCTTCTTCATGAGCATAGATGTTAGCTCATCTTCTTGAATTTCAGTTATGCTGGGGTGTCTAGGGCTATTTGCCCCTGGATAACTGGGTTCTGGATATGCCATATTGCTCTGGCTTTTATTGGTTGAACTTATATGCTGTCCTCTACCCATTGGGCTATCTTAGGTGTTTGAAGTTAGTTTCTGGTTGTTCCTGGACTCCTGTAGTGGAGAGAATCCCTTTGGCAGGAAGATGGTTTTTCCTGAAGGAAGCCTTCTCAGCTTTTTGGGTATAGTCATTGGATGGCCGGTGTTTTTCAGCAGTTGCTACAGCTCACCTCGGGCATAGAGACCTGGGTGGTAACTGTGGTCCTGATTAGTAGAGAGGGCTCTCCTCTCACCGGGAGAACTTCTGGAGACAGCTGCCCTCCTTCTGGGTTTCTTGCTGTAAATTTAGTGATCAGCTGCTGTAACCTGTGTGTCCCGTGGTTTGGTCAGTTTTGTTAGGGATAACTGGTTGCCCGTTGGAGCAGTATCTGGGGGTTGATCTCAGGGTTCCCGGTCTTTTGTAGGTCTGAGGTTGGGGCTCTGTGCCCCAGAACTCAAGAGGTAGTCTGTGGCAGGTGAGTACTGCTCTCCTGGTAACAGCAGGCTATCTGGGGCACAGCAGTTCCCTGGGTTGGGCCAGTCTGTGGGACCTTTTCTGGGGATATACTGGGTTGCGTAAGTCCGTCCATTTGTTTTGTTCCTTGTTTCTAGTGAGTGTTTCTCCAGACAGTGACTCTAAGACTCTGGTGTCTTGGGGCACACAGTTCTGTCTGTAAGCAGTAGTTGGTACAAAGCAGGCCTCTTGGCTGGTGGAGCATGCGCCTGCCTGCTGGTCTGTGGGAGCTGGGTTCCCAATAACTCTGTGCTCCCTGCTTGGGCCCGGATCCATGAAGGCTGGGCGTATTTGCGTGTTTGTGATCTGAGGTCTGCGAGATTTTCCCCAGGCAAAGCCTAGGTGACCCAAGCAGCCCGGTTTCTTCCTTCCCTGTGGGGCCCTCTCCGGACAGGAATTCCCAGTCTGTGTTGCACTGGGGCGCGAAGCTCAGCTCGTCTGTACTGGTGGGTGAGCTGGGGCGCAGCCACTCTCTGCGCTGTGGGAGCTCAGTTGTGATGGCGGCGGGTACCCGCGGTCTGTGAGACCTTCCAGGGAAAGACTGGGTGACTCGCAACTTTCCTTCCCCGTGGGGTTTTCTTGCGACTGGGACTCCCAGTCTCTGGCTCCCTTGTGCCCACCAATCAGCCTGGGAAAGTGATCGGGACACGCAGGCTTGCGGCTCTGGCCCAAGACCCAGTGCCTGCGTTACCCAGGATCTCTTCCAGGTTCTGGCTCAGCAGCCGAGAGTGGACCCAACCGATTCCCACGCTGTGGGAGCCTCTCCTCACCTGGGAAACACCATCGCTGTAGTTTTAGGGCCCAGAGTTCAGTCTCCTGGTCGCTGCACGGAGAGTGCTGTCCCGCTTCTCAGACACAGTGCTCTCCCGGCGCCGCCATCTTGGCTCCCCCTATTTTTTAGGTTTCATAAATAGTATTTAAGATTTATTTTCCTTTGGAATTATATACATTAGTGAGTTTGTTGGATTGTATGATCATATGGTAGCTCTATAATTAAATGTTAAAGAACTCCCATCTTTCCTAGTGTCCCCTTTCTTCATATCCTTGCCAAGACTTGCCATCTTTTGATAATCATCTTCTTCTGATAGTAAACAATAATTGATTTTACTCAGATGATGTTTTTATTTACAATTCTCTAAGAATTTCTTGGACTGGTCATTTTTAATTCATCTCTTATTTATGCATTGTTTGGAGAAAATGTGTTAAACTACAGATCATTTTTTAATTTATTTTTTGATTATTACAATTTATTCACTTTGTATCCCAACTGTAGCTCCCTCTCTCGACCCCTTCCAATCTCATACTCCCTCCCTCTTCTCCTCCCATGCCAGTCCCACAGTCCACTGATAGTGGAGGTCTTCCTCCCCTTCCATCTGACCCTAGCCTATCAGGTCTCATCAGGATTGGCTACATTGTCTTCCTCTGTGGTCTGGTACAGCTGCACTCCCCCCAGAAATTCAACACCAAAATCTTGGTAGATGATGATGATTATAGCAAATACAGTTAGCAAACATTTTCCTATCTGGAAATCATCTCTTTGGTCTCTTTTTGATTGTTTCATTTGTGGTTTAACCTTTTCATTTCAGATAACACCATAAATCTATTTTTACTTTTGTTTCTTGTGTTTTTAAGGTGCTGTCTGGTAATATACTTTACACTTATAAATTAATGTGTGATTTTTGAGCTCACCAAGAAACTCATTGTGTTAGGGGATTACCCTTGCATTTCATACCCAAACACATTTGTCTTAAATTGTCCTTATGAAACCCTTGTTGGGGAGTGAGCTGTCCTACTTTAATTCTGTTACAAGAAGGGAAGAAAATGGAAAAACAATCCAAAATCAAAAACATTGTATCCTTCAATAAAAAGTTTGAAACTAAAGCATTTTCAACACATTTTACTATTGTTATATCAAGATTTTAAAATATACCTGCAGTGAGAAAGGAAGCTGTAAATTCAACCATGTGAGGTTCAGCAATAGAAATGAAGCTCAACTGGCAGACTATTTCTCCAAGGCTAGGATTGCTGCCTCATGAGTTTTCCTTCATCCACATAAGCATGTCTACTGGTGCCATTCATATTTGTTCAGGTCTTATTTCAGCAGATATGTTTGTGAGAATTTATATAGGTTTACCTTTTGACATTTCTAGGAGAAACAACTTCACAGAAAACTCGCTGGCTCTTAAAATCGTCCTGCTTTTTCTTCCACAATGATCCTTGAATTTTAGGTATAGATATATCTCTTAGGATTGGGATCCACAACTCTGTGTTTTGATTGGTTGTGGTTTTCTGTAATGGTCTCCATCGATTGCTGAGAAGTTTCCTGGATGAAAGATGAAGCCACTTACCTGTGGGTATAAGAACATATAATTAAAACATATTTAGGGATGTTGTTGATAGTTGTAGGTTCTCCTTCATGATCCATGACTCTACTGTCCCTGGGTAGTTGGCTAGGTTCCAAGCACAAGGAATACTTTCCCTCTCCTTGAGGAGGTGGTAAAGGATAAATAATCTTCCCCAGAGAATAACATAATAATTGGTTATTAAATACCAAATGGTTATCTCTAAAAACATACATTCATGCAAGAAATATTATACAAACCTATTAGACTGCACTTATGTAACAATAACTAATGATAAAGAGGCCATGAATTTGAAAGATATAAAGAAGAAGATACAAGAGAAGTTTTGGAGGGAGAAACGAGCAGTAAATGATGTAATTATATTGTAATCTCAAAAGTATTTATAAAAATATTTTATTTGGGGACTCCAGATGACTGATTTAACTCTCCAGTTGGTTTCTGATAGATTTTTTTGAACACTCAATTTGATATTTGAGCTAGATATATAGCTCAATTTGAGTGGCAAAATTATGGTTCCAGAAATGCATTATGTCTTATTGAGCCTTTGGCCAAAGGGTTCCTGTAGACAATTGTCAAACATCCTAGTCTATTAGTTTATTTCACAGCCTTACAGTAAGGCCCTACCGCTGAAAACAACACTTATTTCATTGAGCACAGAGAAGTTGATCTGTTGCCTAACTAGAAGATTGACCACTACGGATTAGCATTCATGGTGTTGTAAGGTACTCTTCATGCAACTGGAGAAGAAATGTAATCATACATATAAACCCTGTGACCTACAACTAAGACCAGCCTTGAGATATACTGGTGCAATACTGGCACAAATGTTATGGAGGAAACCATCCAACTTTTAAAACTGAATTGATGGTCCATTCTATGAAGTGCCACCCATATATGACACTATTTTTCTTTTTCATATTTTTAAAATGTTATTTATATATTTATTTATTACAATTTATTCACTTTGTATCCCCACTGCAGCCCTCTCCCTTGTCTCCTCCCAGTCCCACCCTCCCTACCTCTTCTCCCTCTATGCCCTTTCCCTAGTCCCATGATAGGGGAGGGCTTCCTCTCTTCTATCTGACCCTAGCTTATTGACCAAGAACTAAGACTAGATAGGTCTTGGTCCCTAAGGAAAAAAATCTACTACTTTTATTCTGCTATAGAATCACAGTAATAAACTTGCTCTTAATGATAAATATAGTACATGTATTACTCAAACTTTATCATAGCAGCTTCTTCTTGCAGAAGATGAAAATTAACACAGAGACACATAATTATCAGTGTACAAAGAGTAAGAGAATTTGGAACAGTAAGTCTTAAATGGGATATGATTATCAACTAACTCCCCAGAAGGCTCAGGAAACTATGCAGAACAGAAAGCAGAAATATTGAAAGAACAGAAAGTGGTCAATGACTCCAAGGAAACTGCATCATCTAGACACAATAGGGCTGATGCACATATATGAACTCATAGAGACTATGACAGCACAAGTTCAAACTAGACAAATCTTAGCACAGAGAATGATAAGGGGACAGAAATTTCTACCTCTAATAAGAAGCTGTTTGCAATTATTATCTGTTATTATTTGCAATTATTATCTAGATAAAGACAAACCAGTTTTCACCAATGGAGTGTCACTGGCTATAATAACCATATTCCATGGCAGGTCAGTTGTCCAGGTGGGTAAGGAGATTGAAAGAATCTAAGAGGATTTGGAGGAGGACAAAGAATATGGTCAAAATGTAATGTGTATGGCAGTTCAGTGTCCAAGTGGGTTACATAGTAATGGGAAGAGGGACTGCCTCTGACATAATCTGATTGGCCTGCTCTTTGATCAACTCCCCCTGAGGGGGGAGCAGCCTTACCAGGCCACAGTAGAGGACAATGCAGCCAATTTTGATGAGAACTGATAGACTAAGATCAGAAAGGAGAGGAGAACCTCCCCTATCAGTGGACTTGGGGAGTGGCATGCATGCAGAAAGGGGAGGGAGGGTGGGATCGGGAAGGGAGGAGGGAGGGGCTTATGGGGGGATACAAAATGAATAAAGTGTAATTAATAAAAAAAAAGGAGCCAGTGATGGCTTAGCAAATACAGGTGCTTGCCACAAAAAAAAAAAAAAAAAAACACTTTATATGACTATCTATATTAAATAGCATACAAATTTTAGTTATATGTAGGTTATATATAAAGTAATCTCTCAGAAAATTACAATTCATAAAGAGGTAACTACTGGCTTGTTGCACTAATATGACCAGAAAAAAAATTTTAGGCATCACTGGTCACATTATAGGACTATAATCTTAGTCTAAACTTGGTAAGTTTATGTCAGGCAAGACAGCAACTACCATCGCAAGGTTAACAGTATATCACTAACATTAGTAATGCTTAGGATGATGTGGTTTCAGCATTTGGGTCTGTGAATATGAAGTAAGCCTCAGTCACACTACAGCCTAAAAATGACTTCACTGAGTTGCAATGTTAATGGATTAATTCCAGTACGGAAAGTCATCATAGTTGAACACCGGCTACATCATAGTCTTCATTCCTGTGGTCTGGATCAGGCTGTGATGAAGTAATTTCCCTTAGGTTTAGTATTTAGAAACGTATAGGGTGATCTTCTTGGACTTGACCTGAGAGCAGCCTTCCATTCCTCTACCACCATGTAAATTAACTTTTATCAGTTACACATGGACAGCTATGATTTTGGAAGAATTTCAAAAAAGATCCACATTGTTTGTGGTAGTCTATCCTCAAACATTGGATGCATGAAATAAATTCATTTTTGGCAATGGTGACTGAATTAATAACAAATGATTTAACACTCGATGTGAAGACCTACAAATAAATAAAAGCACTAAATGGCTGTAATTTTAACAATTCATCTTCCCCACTGTTCAAACTATTTTTATCAAACAGACTGAGAACTCATAAAAGCAATCATTCACATAAGGTGCAGGCTAAATTCTATATAACATTGTTAAATTCAGGGGCTAACATAAGCAATTAATATTTAGTCTGTGAGGGTCTCTGAAAGACTCTACCCAGCAGTGTATCAAAGCAGATATAAGACTCGTAACCAAACTTTGGCCAGAGTGCAGGGAATCTTATGAAAGAAGGGGGAGATAGTAAGACCTGGAGGGGACAGGAGCTCCACAAGGAGAGCAACAGAACCAAAATATCTGGGCACAGGGATCTTTTCTGAGACTGATACTCCAACCAAGGACCATTCATGTATATTACTATGTACCCCATGGCAGCTGAGTATCTAAGTGAGTTCCGTAGCAATGGGAACAGGGACTGTCTCTGACATGAACTCAGTGGGTGGTTCTTTGACCACCTCTTCCTGAGGGGGGAGCAGTCTTGCCAGGTCACAGAGGAAAACAATGCAGACAGTCCTGATGAGACCTGATAAGTTAGGGTCAGATGGAAGGGGAGGATGGCCTCCCTTATTAGTGGACTTGGAGAGGAACATGGGAAGAGATTAGGGAAGAAGGGTGGGATTGGGAGGGGGTGAGGGAGGGGGCTACAGCTGGGATACAAAGTGAATAAAGTATAATTAATATAAAAAATAAAAATTTAATTAAAAAAACAAAAGTGCAAATACTGCTTGTAGAGATGAAAATAACTGAATGTAATATGATATAGTCAGTGTGAGGAAGAACAATAAAGAAATAAAATTAGAAAGTTAGATTGAAACCCTATGCTCAAAGGAAACCATAGGCTGCTCAGTTTCCATGTGAGTTCCCTCATAAGGGGTGTAGGGGCTGTCTCTGACATGAACTCAGTGGCTGGATCTTTGATCACCTCCACTGGGGGTACAGCCTTACCAGGCCACAAAGGAAGATGATACAACCAACCTTGATGAGACCTGATAGACTAGGATGGTATAGAAGAAGAGGAGGTCCTTCCTTCTCAGGGGACTAGGAAAAAGGACATAAGGGGAGAAGATGAAGGGTGGGTGGGACTAGGGGGAGAAGAAGGAGTGTTCTGCAGGGGGGATACAAAGTGAATAAATTGTGATACATAGATAGATAGATAGATAGATAGATAGATAGATAGATAGATAGATAGATAGATAGGGATTTTTTTTAAAGTTAGAGTGTTTGGTTGGACTTTAATTTCTGCTTCATGACTGAAGCACCTCCAATTGGTTACCATAATGAATGAATTAATTGAAGCATACATGGTTAATTTTTGCCATTAATATATGGGTCTGGCCAATTTTAAGACAGTTTTTTATGTAATTATAATACCAGAATAATACAAATTATGAAAATCAAAATTTTAGTGGAAAGCCATCTTTATACCTTTCAGACACTAACATGAATTTGTCTTTAATTGTGTTATTTCTTATATAAAAACAGTATTGATATAATTCTAAATATTCATGTGAGAATATCTTCTACTTCCTACTTTCATTTAATCTTTTCTAAATGCTTATGTATCAGCCACCACTTTTATCTTTTGTTTTTGTTTTGTTTCTTTCTGTAGCCTTGGCTATCCTGGACTTGCTTTGTAGACCAGGATGGCCTTGAACTCACATATATCTGCCTGCCTCTGCCTCCCTGAATGATAGGATTACAGGAGTGAGCCACTTCCCCCTTATCAGTTACCACTTTTATAACTATAACATCCTTAAGTAGGTGTTGGACAGGAAGCCATGTTTACTGAGTTTAACACTCTAAGAAATGGAGACTCGAGGATGTTAAGGTGCTTGTTGAGAGTAATTCAATTTATTACTCTCAGGGCTAGGATATAAATTCAGATATTTTTTCTTTGGGTCCAATTATTTTATATTAGAAAATCCAGCTTATTTAACCTCTAGTAATAAGAAGCTGTTAATAGTCAATACAATTACAAATAAATAAAATTCCAATGCAAACAAATTACCAAACATTTAAAGTATCAGAATTAGTTGAATGAGATTTTATATTTTCACCTAAATGCTTAGATATTGTGTGGGCACAGATTTAATATATATTTTTCACAATATGTTTCAGAGCATCATTTGAGGATTTCACTGTGTATTGAAATAACCATAGCAAATTAGCCATGACAGGTCAGGATGAATCAACATTATGCGTAATGAAATTGATATTGATTAATTTTACACTTATCTTGATTGGTCTAAATAAGCCATTTGATGTGATTTATCTAAATTATCTAGATTAGCTGCCATCCTTCACCAAGTGATCAATACAATTGTTAAATTTTCAGTTCACTTTGTACTATATGGACATGTTCTCAACTTTGTTTTATATCCTGCATACAGTAAAAATTCATTTTTCAATATGCAGATCAGCAGAAATGATGTATAATTTTGTCACTGAGCTACATATTTAGCTAATATAGTTATGTATTAATTTTTATATATTTTACACATTACTTTTTTAATTTTTTATTAATTTTTTATTTAATTTTTTATTAATTGTATGGGTAAACTACTCATTAGTAAACTAATTTCAAAACACATTTTTATGATCCTCTATATTCTTAATATACTATTTCATTTAATTCAAAATTAAACAACTCATTGTTATACTTTTTCATTATTTAAAGAATAATCTTGTTTTCTTCTGGCTTTCAGAGGCCCTTTGTAGCAGGTTCCGAGGTTGTTTCCTATTTTCTTTTTCTTCTAATGTCCATCCTTTTGCATTGGGCTTATGGGGGGATACAAAATGAATAAAGTGTAATTAATAAAAAAATTAAAAAAAGAATAATCTTAGTATGTTTATCCTATATTAAATGACAGATACCACTTATAAATGAGTATATACCATTAGTGTCTTTCTGCTTCTGGGTTACCTCACTCAGGATGATTTTTTTCTAGTTCCATCCATTTGCCTGCAAATTTCATGATTTCCTTGTTTGTAATAGCTGAGTAATATTCCATTGTGTAATTGTACTACAATTTCTGTATCCATTCCTCAGTTGAGGAACATCTGGGTTGTTTCCAGGTTCTGGCTATTAGAAATAAAGCTATTATAAACATAGTTGAGTAAAGGTCCTCCCCAATCCCTGGACTTGGAAAGGGGCAGGGAGGAGCTGAGGGATGGAGGGTGGGACTGGGAGGGAATAAGGGAGCAGGATACAGCTGGGATACAAAGTAAATAAACTGTAACTAATAATAATAAAAAAAATAATTAAAAAATGTCCTTATATGGTTGAGCATCTTTCAGTTATATTCCCAGGACTTGGAAAGAGGCAGGGAGGAGATGAGGGAGGAAGAGTGGTATTGGGAGGGAATGAGGGAGCGAGATACAGCTGGGATACAAAGTTAATAAACTGTAACTAATATTTTAAAAAAATTAAAAAAAAAGAAATATTGAATGGTGGAGAAACAATAAAGGAAATGCGCAAAGTCCTTAGTTATCAGAGAAATGCAAATCAAAAGGACTCTGAGATTCTGTCTCACAGCTATCAGAAAGGTTAAGATCAAAAGCTCAAGCAACAACACATGCTGGAGAGTTTGTGTTGAAAGAGGAACCCTCCTCCATTGCTGGTGGGAATGTACAATCACATTGGAAATCAGTCTGGTGCTTTCTCAGAAAACTGGAATTAATGCTACCTCAAAACACATTTTTTGAATAGAATTATACAACTATACAAGACTCTGGAAATAACAAAGCAAACAATAAACTAAATGTTTACTAAAAATATCTTGTTGAGCTGCAAAAAGGAGTCCTGTCTTCTTGCACAAGGAGTTACCTGTCCTCCTCTTCCAAAGAGAAACTGGTCATGAAAACAAGCAATTTGTTTCAACAGGAGTAATTGGTATCAAAGAGCAGTCAACTAATGTGCAGGGGAAAGGCCTTCAACATGTGTATCCTGAAGCTGTTGTCCTACTTAGACCAAAATGAATATACTGAAGACAAAAATAAGAATCATGAAAGTATTGCTGTCAAAGTGTGGGTAAGTACAATATCTCTAGTCTATCATTAATTGAGCAAACATTTTTGAAGCTATAGCAGTAACTCATAAAAATAAAGATTAAAAATTTTAGTAGAATTAATATGAAAAAAATTTAATAATATGGATAGAGTCATAGATACTTATTGCAAAGGTAATGCATCTACACATAATATCCAGGTAATATATCTAAAAATAAAAATCAAATGAAATAATAAAAATTCTTCAAAGATATATAGACAATCAAGACTTGGAATTATTATAAAATATTAACATATATACTCACTGTTTGCTGTGAGGAAACAAGGTGGAAGGAGAAATAGGAAGGGTGATTAAATTGAACTCAGTCAAGAACCAGAAAGTCACCCTAGGCTGTAAAGCCTAATTAGCCTATTTCCAATAACTCTCTTTCTCTATGTATTGACGCTTGAACATTGATAGTGGGAGACTTTAATACCTTATTCTCACCAATGGACATGTTATCCAGACAAAAACTAAACACAGAAATATTGGAGCTAATTCACATTATAAACCAAGTGATCCTAATAGATATTTACTGAACATTTTACCCAAACACAAAAGAATACACCTTCTTCTCAGCCCCTAATAAAACTTACTCCAAAATTGACCACACACTTGGACACAAGCAAATACTAACAGATACAAGAAAAAAGATAGCTTCCAGTATCCTATCAGACCACCACAGATTAAAGCTAGATGTCATCAACAACAAAAACAACAGAAAGCCTACAAACTCATAGAAATTGAACAATTCTCTACTGAATGAAAATTGGGTCAAGACAGAAATCAGAAAGAAGCTAAAGAAGTTCTAGAACTGAATAAAAATGACAACAAAACCAAAATGTGCAAGCAAAATTATTTATTGTCCAATTCTGTTGCAAATAAAGATTCAGATGTTAAAGAGCTGTAAGAAATATTTCTGAACAATAAATTTTAAAATTATTTAAACCAAAAAATGAATATACAACATACCTAAACTTGCGGTTGTGGTGGCTCACACCAGTAGGATTTGCTGAAGGAGGCAGAGGCAGGAGGATCATGAGTTCGAGGCCAGCCTGGGCTACACAACATACCTAAACTTATGTAACACAATGGAAATAATTCTAAGAGGTAAGATTATAGCACTAAGTGCCCTAATAAAGAAACCAAAAAGATTTCATACTAGCAACTTAACAGTAAACCTGAAAAACCTAGACCAACAACAAGAAATCATGCTCAAAGGCAATGAATAATCAAACTAAAGGCTGAAATTGATAAAATAGAAACAAAAAAATACAAAGAACCAATGGGTTCTTAGATAAATCAATAAGATTGACAAACTTTTATCCAAATTAAATGAAAAGTAGAGAATATCCAAATTAACAAAATTTGAAATGAAATGGAGGGCATAACAAAACACACTGAAGAAATCCAGAGAATAATAAGGATATACTTTAAAAACTTCTTGTCTTAGTCACTGTTCTATTGCTGTCAAGAAATACCACGGGCAAAGTAACTCTTATAAAATAAAATTTTTAAATGGGGCTTGGTTGCAGTTTCAGAGATTTAGTCCAATGTCATCACTTCAGGGAGCATGGCAGCATGCAGGCCCACATGGTGCTGGAGAAGTAACTGAGAATTCTAAATCCAGATCCACAGGGAGCAAAAGATCAAGACAGTGGGCCTAGCTTGAGTTTTTGAAACCTCAAGGTCTACCCCCAGTGCCTTCCAAAAGTCCATATCTACCCCAACAAGGCCACCCCTCCTAATCCTTTTCAAGTAATGCCACTCCTTAATGACTAAGCATTCAAATATATGAGTCTATGGGGGTCATACTATTTCAAACCACCATACCTGTACTCCATCAAATTAAGAAGAAATCTAAAATAAATGGTTAATTTTCTCCATACATACCACTTACCAAAGTTCAATCAAGTTCAGATAAGCAATTTAAACAGATCCATAACTCTAGTGAAGTAGAAGCAGTCATTGAAAGTCTCCCAACTAACAAAAGCCCAGGGCTAGACGTTTTAGTGCAAAATTTTACAGACTGTCAAGGAAGAGATAATGACAATAATCTTCAGATTATTTCACAAAATAGAAATAGAAGGGATATTGCTCGATTTGTTTTATGAGGCCACAGTTACCCTGATAAAAAGACAACAAAGACAGTTACAGAGACAATTTCCTTAAGACATAGACGCAAAAAAATATCAATAATGTACTCATAAACCAAATTTAGGAACACATCAAAAATATCTATCATGATCAAGCAGGCTTTATCTCAGAGATGCAGGAATGAATCAACATATGTAAATTTGTAAACATAATCCATGATATAAACAAACTGAAAAACAAATCCACATTTGTGGATCTTCTCATTAGAATCACAAAAATAACCTTTGATAAAAATCTGAAACCACTTCATGACAGAAGTATCGGAGATTAGGGATACAAGGGATATACCTTAGCATAATAAAGGCAGTTTTCAACAAGCCCAAAGCCAACATCAACTTAAGTAAGAAAACTCAAAGTAATTCCATTAAAATCAGGAACAAGACAAGACTGTTCACTCCCTCCATACCTTTTCAATGGTACTTGAAATCTTATCTAAAGCAATAAGACAATTGAAGGTGATCAAGGGAAAACAAATTGGAAAGGAAGAAGTCAAAATGTCTTTATTTGCTAGTATAAATAGGTGACCGGAAGTTCCACTGGGAAACTCTTACAGCTGATGAACACATTCAGCAAAGTACCTAGATACAAAATTAATTCCCTCAAATCAGTAGCCCTTCTATATACAAATGACAAATAGACTGAATGAAACCAGGGTTAAAGCCCTCTTCACAATAACCTCAAGTAGTTTCTGAGTGACTCCACCCAGCACCTGCTAAGGAAACAGATGCAGAGACCTCCAACCAAAAATTGGGTGGAGTGCAGGGAATCTCATGGCAGAGTAGGGTAAAGGATAAAATGACCTAGACGGGACAGGATCTCCACAAGACAACCAACAGAGCCAACTAACCAGGGCCCAGGGGGACCTATGGAGACTGAAGCATCTGGACCTAAGCCCCCTACACTGATGCAGCCAACGAGTAACTTGGTTCTCATGTATGTTCCCTAGTAAAGGGAAGGATGGATGACCCTGTCATGGACTCTGTTGCTTGCTTTTGGAGCATGTTGCCCTGGCAAGGTTACCTCACTAGGCCACAGGGGAAGAGGATGCGCTCAGTCATGATGTGACTTAATATGCTGGGGTGGGTGGGTAGGGGAGTTCCTGTTCTCTGAGGAGTAGGGGAGGAATGAGAGAGGGAAAACAGAGAGGGAGGGTGGGACCAGAGGAGAGGAGGGAGGGGCTATGACCAGGACGTAAAAGGAATAAATAAAATTTAAATTTAAAAAAGTAATAATATAAAATATCTTGGAGTAACTCAAATCAAGCAAGTGAAAGACTTCTGTGATAAAAACTTAGTTTTTACAGAAAGATTTTGAAGACAGTATCAGAAAATGGAAAGATCTATGTAGTCCCCACTTCCCTTAGTAGGGGACACATATGAGGCCTAAGCTATCCCTCCGAAATGGTTCAAAACATGTGCCCTAAGTATGCAGTGTCTTCAGTAATAGGAACTCACTCTCGGCTCCTGAAAAGTAACAAGGGCTACATGGATATTCTATATCATGTTGAAGTAACTTGGACTACCGTGACCAACCATTTAATAAATGGTTGCTTGTGCCTGGTACTGGAATTTTTGTTAGTCTATGGTTCTAGTAGGAAGCAATGTCAGCTCAAGTGGCTTAACTTTCAGAAAGATGTGTGTACTCATTATATTTACCTAAAATTACACACAATACATTTAAATATATGTACACACACATATACATATACTTATGTGTATTGTGCATAATTTTAGGTAAACATAAAATAATATAAGGTGTAATTACATCATAAAAATTACATTATTTTTCTTTACAGCTCAATAGTATTTCATTATGTATATGTACTACATTTTCATTAGCCATTCACCTGTTAAATGACATTTAGGTTGTTTCCATTACCTGACTACTGTGAATAGGGTGGTAATGAATATTGCCGAACAATATCTTTAGATTGGGATGTCACAACACTAACTTTTAAAAGAAATTTGATTTTTCTAAAATATACACAAAAAAGATTTTAAGTCATCATTCCTGAATTTACTTATTCTTTGCTAAAAAGATGATTGTAAACTGCTTATATTCTCCACTCTTCCCAATTTCTTATGCTTCTATTGTTTGCCTATTTATTCTGCTTGTTTGGATTTTTGGTGGAATTGTTTTGTTTTGGTTCACCAGCCTATCGTTTCCTATTGTAAATATCATTGCTGTCTACTAGGGATATATTCTATATGGGCCTGGTTAAACATGTGCCTCTTGTGCTTTCTCAGACAATTAGGAATAGAGATACCTCAAGATCCAGCAATACCACTCCTAGGCATATATTCAAAATATGTTCAAGTATACAACAAGGGCATTTTTTCATGTTCTTAGTGCCTTTATTCGTAATAGCCAGGATCTGGAACCAACCCAGATGTCCTTCAATTGAGAAATGAATACAGAAATTGTGGTATATTTAAACAATAAAATATCACTCAGCAATTAAAAACAAGGAAATCATAAAATTTAGAGGCAAATGGTGGAAACTAGAAAAGACAATCCTGAGTGAGGTATCCCAGAAGCAGAAAGACATACATAGTATATGCTCACTTATAAATGGATATTAGACATATAACATAGGATAAACATACTAAAATCTGTACACCTAAGGAAGCTAAGGAAGAAAGTGGACCCAGGGTAAGATGCTCAATCCTCATGCAGAAAGGCAAATGGGATAGACATCAGAAGAGGGAAAACAGGAAACAGAACAGGAGCCTACCACAGAGGACCTCTGAAAGATTCTACCCAGCAGTGTATTAAAGCAGATGTTGAGAATCATAGCTAAACTTTAGGCAGAGTGCAGGGAATCTATGAAAGAAGGGGTTGATAGAAAGACTGGAGAGGACTGGAGCTCCCCAGGAGAGTAACAGAATCCAAAAAATTCTGGGCCCAGGGGTCTTTGCTGTTACTGATACTCCAACAAAGAACCATTCAGGGATATAACCTAGAACTCCTGGACAATTGTTGCCCATGGCAGCTCAGTGTACAAGTGAATTTCCTAGGGAACAGGGACTGTCTCTGACATGAACTCAGTGGCTGGCTTTTTGCTCACCTTCCCTTGAGGGGTTAGGGGCAGCCTTACCAGGTTACCAAGGAAGACAATGGAGCCAGTCCTGATGAGACCTGATAGGCTAGGGTCAGATGGAAGGGGAGGAGGATATTCCCTATCAGTGGACTGGGGAAAGGGTATGGAAGAAGAAGAGGGAGGGAAGGCGGAATTGGGAGAAGATGAGTGAGGGGGCTACAGCCTGGCTACAAAGCGAATAAACTGTGATAAATAAAAATTTTTAAATAAGAGAGGTAAAAAAAGAAAACGAAAAAAAAATATCTCTTTTGATGCCTTGCTGGGTAAAGTCTTTCAATGTCCCTCTGTGGTAAGCTCCTGTCCTGTTTCCTGTTTTTTCCCTCTTCTGATGTCCATCCCCTTTGCCTTTCTGAGTGAGGATTGAGCATCTTACCCAGGGTCCTCCTCCTTTAGCTTCTTTAGGTGTACAGATTTTATTATGTTTATCCTATATTATTTGTCTAATATCCACTTATGAGTGAGTATATATCATGTGTGTCTTTCTGCTTCTGGGATAACTCACTCAGTAATCTTTTCTAGTTCCCACCATTTGCCTCCAAATTTCATGATTTCCTTCTTTTTAATTGCTGAGTAGTATTCCATTGTTTAAATGTACCACAATTTCTGTATCCATTCCTCAGTTGATGTACAATTGGGTTGTTTCCAGATTCTAGTCATAACAAATAAGGCTGCTAAGAACATGGTTGAGTAAATGTCCTTGTATACTTGAACATGTTTTGGATATATGCCTAGGAGTGCTATAGCTGGATCTTGAGAAAGCACTATTCCTAATTGCCAAATTTTGGGCAGAGTGCAGGAAATCTTATGAAAGAAGGGGGAGATAGGAAGACATTGAGGGGTCAGAAGCTCCACAAGGAGAGCAACAGATCAAAAAATTCTGGGTACAGTGGTCTTTTCTGAGACTGATGCTCCAACCAAGGACCATGCATGGAGATAACCTAGAACCCCTAGAACCTCTCCACAGACGTAGCCCATGGCTCTCAGTCTCCAAGTGGGTTCCCTAGTAATGGGAACAGGAACTGTCTCTGACATGAAATCAGTGTCTGGCTCTTTGATCATCTCCCCTTAATGGGAGAAGCAGCCTTACCAGATCACAGAGAAAAACAATGCAATCAGTCCTGATGAGACCTGATAGGCTAGGGTCAGAAGGAAGGAGAGGAGGACCTCCACTGTCAGTGGTCTTGGAGAGGGCATGGGAGCAGATGAGGGAGGGAGTGTGGGATTGGGAGGGGATGAAGGAGAGAGGGTGGGATTGGGAGGGGATGAGGGAGGGAGAGTGGGATTGGGAGGGGATGAGGGAGGGAGAGGGGGAGTGGGAGGGGATGAGGGAGGGAGGGTGGGAGTGGGAGGGGATGAGGGAGGGAGTGGGATTGGGAGGGGATGAAGGAGGGAGCTACAGTGAGGATACAAAGTGAATAAACTGTAATTTATAAAAATATAAATACAATTTTAAAAGTGAAAAAAAAAAACAGAAAAGATCCATGTGCCTTGTGAAAGTGAATGAAGTAAAACTTCTCCCTGATGTACATAGTTTAGTGACTCAAATATTAAAGATATTTGGTGTTTATAATTTATTTTATTGCATGTGGGAATCATTTGTAACAAGTTCAACTGAACTCAGCAAACATTGTTTAACCTACCATGCTCATTCTATCAACTTAGTTTTCAGATATAAGAAGGCATGTCTTTAAAGTGTTCAGTAACAAAAACAAATTGAAGAGAAGAAGAAAACGTGGGGAAAAGGAGCTCTTCTGGGTTCAGGTTAAGCAGCAAGAAAAGGAGTTTGCATTGAAAATGCCGGTGCATCATCTCATCATCAAACTAATCATCAATGAAAGGCAGTAGGAAACTTCAAAGAGAACAGCACACCAGTTCTCTCCAATTAAAGTAATCTACTCAAATTGACCCAAACCAGATATTTCCTTTAATTTAAACAATTGTAATGCCTATTCACTTTAGTTTTCTAGCCATATAATGAAATCAGAGTTACTGCCACTAATAAGACTGACATTACTAAGCCAGCTCCAAAGCACCATTTTGATGATGTAGAAACAATCTCATAGAGTAATTCTCCAGATGTTTCAAGAAAGACCATCACCTCACTTGTTACCGAAGAACACTGAGATATTTTGACTTAACTTTTATCCAATAAGAACTATTTTTGATTTAAAAAAAAACATTGTATTTAGTATCAAGACTCCTCACATTTAACATTGTATTTAGTATTAAGACTCTTTGCATTGCTTTAGTGACAACTTACAAGCCAATAGCTCTGAATACCAACCATGATTCCCTCCACAACCCCCTGAATCCAGTTTGTTTTTCTTCACAGGAATATATAACAGGCACATGAAGTGGTATCTTTTGTTCTAATGTCAAATATAGATGCACTGTTACTCCGTCTTATCTGGAAAAGTATTTAGATTATTAGAAATGTAGATAAATAGTGTTTATATCATGTTTGTAGCAAACACTAAAATTGTGAAGATATCTATTTGCTTACAAGTGATAAATTATGAGACCCAAGTAATAGCAGGTTTGAAATAATCAGTGTTTTACTCAGGCTTGCATTTGTCTTTCTTTTCTGTATTGCCTTTTTCTTTTGAGAGTAATTTGGGAACAAATTCCATTTGGAAAAATTAACCTCTCTAAGCAAAATTGAAACTTTAAAACTAGCTGTTTCTTCTTTGATCAGACTGTTCCACAAAGCAGCTAGATACTCTAATCATATATTGTCAAGTTCAAACATTATATTCACTACTAGTAATTTTTTTAATGAAGGAGATAATTTTCTGAAAGCTGCTTAGATAGGGGCTCCTATGTGAATATACTTAGGCTTCCACCACATATATACTGTAGCAAATTCTGAGACCAGATACAACTGGGGCAAGAAATTATATAACTGGGAAGAAAGTTAAGAATGAAGTGAATGGCTATAATCTTAGCTGCAGATGTAATGGCTCACCCATACACTTCTGTGAGTGAATAGCAAAAAAAGAAAAAAAAAGACAAAAAACAAAAACAAAACAAAACAAAACAAAAAACCACTTATCCTTTTAGGGCCTGTGCAGCTAATGTCAGCTACTCTGTTTCAGATTTTAATTGCCATACTATGACCAGAATATAGCATCCCACCATTATGATGGTTTCTTTAAGAGTAAAAACAGTTATCATACCACTTAGCAAATTGCCTTGTAAATCTAAATACAAAAGAACTGAAATTACTACCCTATAATCATATCTGGAACTGCCATAATCAGCTCCAACACTTCATAAGCAGTGATATGAATGTTAAGAATTCAAGACATCCTAGGTTACACAGCAAGCCACATTCTCAGCATCCACCTACAGATTATTGGACAAAGGCTTTGAAAAGGTGGTCTCACTGTTTGTTGCTCGAACCATAGATGAATATTGAGGCTATATATTAAATGAAATAAGGCAGAAACATAAAAGAACATATTCCTTTATATTGAATGTGAAATCTAAAATTACATAGTTAAATATATGCAAGTATATGTCTGTATATGGTGAACAAATTTAAGTATCTAATATAAAATAAAGGATATAATAAAATATAATATATTGTTTTTCAGATTTTTCTTAATGACTAGATTATAACTATTGCTGCCACAGAGCAAGTGAGTAGCTTTGTACAATGATGCATATGCTAATTTGCTTCAGTATACTTAGGTGTACACATAATCTTGCCATGTTTTATACCTTAAAGCTACAAAATAAATTTTGTTTTAAAATGCAATTACAAAAAATCCTTAAATAAATTACCTAGGTTCTCCTCTAGACTAAAAATAAAAATAGAATACAGTGAACCCAAATCAAGGAAAATTAAGTGAATATTAAATAAACAGTCAAAACCAAGAACATTGGCTATGTCAAGACAACATAGAAATCAATAAAATTAAACATTGTTTCTAGAAATGATGACAACATCAAAAACTCTAGCAAGACTGACCAAACTGAAAAGACAAGAGAGGAATCATATATATTAGAGATTTAAAAGAAAAGTTATATTCCTGCATAGGCAACAAGATCACACAGTATAAAAAACTTTATTATTACCAATTTGAAAACATAATTATGTTAAAATTCACCCAGGCTTGGGTGAAAAGAATTTTTTGTTGTTGTTTTGAAAGACAAGGTTTCTTTATGTAGCCCTGGCCCTGGCTGTCCTGGACTCGCTTTGTAGAGCAGGGTGGCCTCAAACTCAGAGATCCACTTGCCTCTGCCTTTTGAATGCTAGGATTAAAGGTGTTCACCATCACCACCTGGCCATATTTTATCAGATGTTTTGAAATGATGCAAATTTTGTGCAATTTTCCCTGAAAGCAAGAGACCACTCAGAATTTGTGATATAATATTAAAGTCATACAAAGTAAGTTTTATAACTAAAACTACAGATCAATATATCTTATGAAAATATTTGTAAAATCTTCAAGCAAGCAGCTGGAAAGATAGTTCAGCAGTTAAAAGTACTTGCTGATTTTGTAGAGCATGTAGTCATGGTTCCTAGCACACACATGGTGTCTCACAACCTTCCGTAACTCCTGTTCTATGGGATATAATACCCACATACATATGTGCAGATGAACAGTTATACAGACCAAACAAAGTAAGTAGATATTTAGAGAAATTTCTTTAAGCAGATATTGTCCAAAAATATACAACAATCTATAAAATATATGTGATTAGATATTTTATTTTCCATATGGACAATTTTGAATCACCATTTGAAAGTCAATCAAAAAAATCTACCTCAGTAGCCAACTAAACAAGAAAAATAAGATCTTATAAACTCACACAAAGTGCACTTGAAAATTTTAATGAAAAGTTATGCCTACTTTTTAAAACTTCTTGGCAATTTGAGAGGAAGAATTTATTTTGATTAAATAGCACATTTACAAAACCATATTTAATGGTGAAATTTTGTGTACTTGATATGGAAACAGAAAAAAGAAAATATTTCAGTTATTACCATCCCTTTCTTTCACAACATTGGGAGATCCACTCATTGCAAAAGAGAAAAGAAAATACAAATGACCAAAAGTCATAGACTCTAAGAGAAATGAAACAATCACTATACATGAGATCATTTTCTGCACATGAAATCTAAGAATCTACCAAAAAGTACTGAATTATTAAATGAGATAACTGAGTTGCAATATCACCAAAATTCAAACAACACAAAGTAAGGAAAACCATAGAACCACAGAGCAAGGAACTGGGTGTGGAGAGGCATATAGATCTGATTAGGAAAGGGAAATATAATCTAGTTATGGGTAGATGAAGCAGACTGGAATGGGAAGATCAAATGGGGAAGGGGACAGCAGAGAGAGATAAGTGAAGGAATGTAGAGAGAAAAAGCTAATATTAACTACCATTTGAAAGCTAATATTTAAAAATAATACAGTAGAAATATTACTATATATATGTATATATATATATATATATATATATATATATATATATATATATATATATAATGGCAATCTAAATGAAAGTGCCAAATATTGGGGAAGAATGAATACCAACTGGCCAACTCTTGTCAGGAAGCATAGCATCCAATCCAGGGAATGTATTACATCTAATTGAGTTGTTGGCCAAACATGTTTCTTGGGAATACCCAAGCAACTCAGGCTATTGTTAAGATTATAGGTTGCTCCCTACAAGTCCCCACTACTGAAGACAACAGCTACAAAACTCATTGAACATGGAGAATTTAAGTTGGTGTCTACATAGAGCCTTCATCAATATGTTCTAGAATCTTTGGTATAGGAAATTACTTTACTCACTACCAAAAGAGAAATGTAAACACCACAACAACTACTACCTATGATCTATAGTAGTGTCCTGGCTGCAAGATATGCTAAGGCAATGGTGTCACAAAGCTTGTGGAAGTATTCCAGCCAAGATGGAACCCATACTCGACACTGCTTGGAGGACCAAAGACCTGAGACAAGATAACCCAAAGACATAGGGTTAAACCAAATGTTACTGTTCTACTAAAAGTATATAGCAATAAAATGACTCCTAATGACATTCTGTTGCACTCATAGATCAGTGCCTTGCTCAGTTATCCTTAGACAAGCTTCCTCCCTCAGCAGTGGGGAATAAATACAGAAATACACATCCAGAAATTATGCAGAGAGTGAGGGACCTTGGACTACTCTACCCTAAACAGGATCTCTTTCAAATCTCTCCCCTCAGGGCTCAGAGTACCCTACAGAACAAGAATCAGGATGAAAATAAGTAAAAGCAAAAGGGATAGAAGACACCAAGAAAGCAAGGCCTTCTAAGTCAATAGTATCTATGCTCATATGAACTCACAACGATAAAGGCAGCATTCACAAGGTCTGCAACCAGGGCCTCTAAGTATATATTGTGAGTTCAGTTTTAGTATTATTATGGGATTCCTGAGTGCATCTCTAATTCCTGTGCCTTTTCTTGGGCTCTTTTTCTTCTGTTTGTTTGTTTGTGTTGTCCAATTCTGACATGTTTTTTATTTATCTTATTGTATTCTATTTTATTTGATTGCTATCACCTGGAAAACCATTTGTTTTTTTAATGAGATACAGAAAGGGAGTGAATCAAGATAGAAGGTGAAGTGAGGAGAAACTGGGAGAGTAGAAGGAGGAAAAACTGTAATTGATATATATTATGTGTGAAAAAAAATTATTTTTAATAAAAGAAAAATATTTTTGTTACTCTGCAAATATTAAACAGTAAATATAAATAATAAAATTTGTATGGGTTCAGGATGTTGTAGCTTACAAAATGACAATGCTATAAATAAAAGAATATATAAAATAATAATGTTTATGAATTGAAATATTCAACACAGAAATTATGCCACGTTTTAGGAACTGATAAACTATTTTAATAGGGCCCATAGCAAAATATCACAGTTTTTTAATACATAGATGATCTCAAAATTATGATGGTTCAGCTTGTTATAGCTTTACTGGGAAAAGATGCCAAAGGATACATATTCAGAGAAATCCTTCATATTTGTAAATTTTCCTCTTTCCTAGGATTAGGAATGTAGCATAGACAGTCTTGGGCAGCAGTAAGCCATGTGATCAAGGGGGTGAACATCTACTGTATATTGCTAAAATATAATGTAGAGTAGGTTAGAGGTTTTGAACTTAGGAACTTTCAATTTTCATTTATTTGTACAATACTTATACTTTTGATCATACTGTTTTCCCTCTCCCAAGTTCTCCCATATCCTCCTCATCATTCTATCCTCCAAACTTCATGTTTGATAAAGTTTGTTATAATGCAGGCTCATCATTAATCAAAGATCTATTGTATATGAAATTAGGTAAGCTAGACTTACAAATATAATATGAACTAGTATATAATAAATTAAAGAAATCACTCTATCTAATATTACCTCTCAATATATATAGTAGTTAATAATAAAACTGTGGTATTAGTAAGGAAATGGATTCATAGATCAATAAAACAGAATAGACTTACCTAGATATAGCCCTAAGCTATATGCCTAATTGATGCTATGGAAAGTAATACAAAGGATAAAATGTGTCAACACATGGCACTGGGGTAACTGTACAACTATAGCAAAAAAAAAAAAAATAAATGTAAATCTATACTTTGCACTGTATACAACCCTTAAGTTAAAATGAGTGGTAAAATGAAAAGTAAAACTTAAAAGTGCCAAACTTTTTGCAAAATAGGGGGGAAACTTCAGAAACTAGGTACAGAAAGGGAATGGTGTATATTATACCAAAAGAACTAGTGCTATCGGTAAGTGAATTAAATAAATTTAGACTTTAACAATATTTAAACTTGTTCTGTGAAAGCTATTTATTTTAGAATAAAAGTATACAGATTGAAAGATGCTACTGTAATTTACTTGTCAGGTAACGAATATTTTCTAGAATATTAGAATATTCAACACAGATGAAAAACATTGTTACATTTCAATGAAGAAGATGTACAGATTACAAGTATACATATTGAAAAGATGAATACCTCATCAGATAATAAATGAATGAAAAATGAAATCCAAAGGCGTTATAATTGCACATTTATCAGAATGACTAAAATCAATAATGACAAAATGTGGATGAGCACTCAAAGAAACAAGTTAAGAAGCACATTATAATGAGAATGGAAGATGTACCAGAGAACCTTAACAATTTGACATTTTGTAAGAATAAACACACAATTACTGTAAAAGTCAGCAATTGGATATTCAACCTTGGATATTAGTTTCACAAAAATAAAATGTGTGTTTATTCAAAACATTATATGACAGGAAAAACTGGGGTAAAATATACATAACATCTACCATTTTAAAGGTCTTTAGATAGTCAACTTGTTGGCATTCAAAATTCTATTATTTTTTTAACTATCATAATAAACATTCATGCAGACATAATCATGTTTGAAATTTAAAAATGTATCAAATGAAAAAAAATGTGTACCAAAAGAAATCTCCTCACCACCCTTTACCCTTGATTTCATACTCCCAGTTCCCAGAATTGTGAGGAACAAGTGTATGAACCTGTCTAGTATTACTATTGTTACTGGTATTGGGGATTGGATAGAGTATTGGGACATTCTAGGCACATGCTCAACCACTGAGCTAAAAATAGATGTGGTAGTATACAGTTTATTCCAGTATAAACTGATCAAAACAGACTAAACTGAGCAAACAGAAGCATAATTCTCAAGTTGGTTCTCAACTCTGTGCTATGGAAATGGAACTACAATAGTTAATGTGTTCCATTAAAATAAAACTAAGTTTAGGAAAATAACAATACTCAGTTATTAAACTCCTTAATTATAGTCATTAAGATGTATGGTATTAACATCAGAATGGAAAAGTCGGTAAATGGAACAAAATAGACTCTAGAACTATACCTACTTATAATCACTTGATTTAAGAAGAAGGGCCAATATAAGTCAGTAAAACAACTGAAATATCTGGGCTCAGGGGTATTTTCTGAGGCTGATACTTCAACCAAGTTACATTCATGGATATAACCTAGAACCCCTGCTCAGATGTAGCCCATGGCAGCTCAGTCTCCAAGTGGGATTCCTAATAAGAGGAAAAGGGACTGTCTCTGACATGAACTCAGTGGCTGGCGCTTTGACGCCCCCCCCCCAACCCCCAGTGAGGAGCAGCCTTGCCAGGCCACATTGCAGCCAGTCCTGAGGAGACTTTATAAGCTAGGGTCAGATGGAAGGGGAGGAGGACCACCCCTATCAGTGGACTTGGAGAGGGTCACAGTAGGAGACTGGGGGGTGGGGGGAGGTAGGATTGGGAGGGGATGAGGGAGGGTGCTATAGCTGGAATAAAAAGTGAATAAAATGTAATTAATGTAAAAAATAAAAATTTAATTAAAAAGAAAAAAGACTATCAAAAAGTTTTTCTTTGTGTTGGAATGATTGACTGTCTTTTATATACATTAATATAAACCTAAGTTCTTTCCTAGGATGAAAAGAAAAATTAAGGGCCTGGAGAAAAGGTCCAGCATTTAAGAATACCTGTTGCTTTTCCAGAGGACAGGGTTTCAATTTTCAGACGTTTTTGAACCATAATGTGGATACTCAAAATTATAGTGGGATCTTTTGTAATACCAGCAAGAACTCTTAACTGGTAGATCATCACTCCAGTCCCATTAGTCTTTTTCTATAGTAGTTAAATTAGATATGTTTTTTAAATTTTTTCTTATTAATTACAGTTTATTTACTGTGTATGCCCCTGTAGTCCCTCCCTCCTCCCCTCCCAATCCCTCCCTTCCTCCTCCTTCACCAAGCATACCCCTCCCCAAGTCCACTGGTAGGGGAGATCTTCTTTTCCTTCCTTCTGATCCTAGTCTGTTAGGTCTCATCAGGAGTGGCTGCTTTGTCTTCCTCTGTGGTCTGGTAAGGCTGCTCCCCCGTCAGGGGGAAGTGATCAAAGAGCAGGCCAATCAGTTCATGTCAGAGACAGTCCCTCTTCCCATTACTATGGAACCCACTTGGATACTGAACTGTCATGGGCTACATCTGTGCAGGGGTTCTAGGTTATCTCCATGCATGGTCCTTGGTTGGAGTATCAGTCTCAGGAAAGACCCTTGTGCTCAGATTTTTTGGATCTGTTGCTCTCCTTGTGGAGTTAGTGTCCTCTTCAGATCTTACTGTTTCCCACTTATTTCATAAGATTATTTGCATTCCGCCCAAAGGTTGGCCATAAGTCTCAGCATCTGCAGTGGTAGTGTGCAGGGCAGAGCCTTTCAGAAGCCCTCTGTGTCAGGCTCTTGACTTCTTCCCTCTTTTCTCCTTCTTCTGATGTTTATCCTCTTTGCTTTTCTGGATAGAGACTGAGCATTTTAGCAAGAGTCCTCCCTCTTGATTAGTTTCTTTAGGTGTACAGATTTTAGTAGGTTTAGCCTATATTATATGTCTATATGAGTGAGTATACACCGTGTGTGTCTAGCTATGTTTTACTGACATGATAGAATACAGAATTGCCATTGAGAAATTATGTGGAACTTCTCCAAACACTATGAAGTCCTTCAGGTTATAACAAATGAATAATGCCATTTATAGAAAATGTGTGTTAATTTTGTGTTAAATGAAAGTTTACTTTATTTTTATGAAGAAACATCAGAAACATATGTATTTAAAATACTGCAAGAGATAATGCCATATATTCAATGAAAGGATGTTAAAAGATTAGGATAGCATGCATAACGGTATTATATAAATTAAAATGGATTTTTTCCATTTTATTTTATTATTTTTTAAATTTATTTTTCGTTATTATAATTTATTTATTTTGTATCCCAGTTGTAATGCCCTCCCTCATCCCCTCCCAATTCCACCCTTAATCCCTCATCTCCTGCCATGCCCTCCCCAATCCACTGATAGGGGAGGTCCTTCTCCCCTTCCATCTGAGTCTAGCTTATCAGGTCTCATAAGTACTGGCTGTACTGTCTTTCTCTGTAGCCTGGTAAGGCTGCTTTCACCTCAGGGGGAGGTGATCAAAGAGCCAGCCACTGAGTTCATGTCAGAGACAGTCCCTATTTCCATTACTAGGGAAACCACTTGGAGACTGAGCTGCCATTGGCTACATCTGTGGAGGGATTCTAGGTGTTCTAGGTTATCGCCATGCATGGTCCTTGGTTGTATCAGTCTGATAAAAGACCCCTGTCCCCAGATTTTTTAATTCTGTTGCACTCTTTGTGAAGCTCCTGTCCCCTCCAGGTCTTTCTATTTCCCATGTCTTTCATAAGATTCCCTACACTCTGCCCAAAGTTTATCTATGAGTCTCAGCATCTGCTTTAATACACTGCTGGGTAGAATATTTCAGAGACTCTCTGTGGTAGGCTCCTGTTCTGTTCCCTGTTTTCTTCCTCTTCAGATGTCTGTCCCATTTGCCTTTCTGAATGAGGATTGATCATCTTACTCAGGGTCCTCCTTGCTTAGCTTCTTTAGGTGTACAGATTTTAGTATCTTTATCCTATATTACAGGTCTAATATCCACTTATAAGTAAGTATATACAATGTGTGTTTTTTTTTGCTTCTGGGATACCTCACTCAGGGTGATCTTTTCTAGTTCCCACCATTTGCCTGGATTTCCTTGTTTTTAATTGCTGAATAGTATTGCATTGTGTAAATGTACCACAATTTCTGTATCCATTCCTCAGTTGAGTCTCATCTGGGTTGTTTCCAGATTCTGGCTATAATGAATAAAGTTGCTACGAACATGGTTGAGCAACTGTCCTTGTTGTATACTTGAGTAAATTTTGGATATATGCCTAGGAGTGATATAGCTGGAACTTGAGGAAGCACTATTACTAATTGTCTGAGAAAGCACCAGATTGATTTTCAAAGTGGTTGTACAAGTTTACATTCCTACCAACAATGAAGGAGGGTTCCTCTTTTCCCACATCTTCCCCAACATGTGTTGTCACTTGGGTTTTTTATCTTAACCATTCTAATAGGTGCAAGGTGGAATCTCATTTTGATTTGCATTTCCCTGATAACTAAGAATGTTGAGCATTTCTTTAAGTGTTTCTCTGCCGTTTTATATTCCTCTATTAAGAATTCTCTTTTTAGCTCTGTACCCATTTTTTAATTGAATGACTTGATTTGTTGCTTTTAAACTTCTTGAGTTCTTTACATGAAATGTATTTTATGAGAACTATTGATGCTTTCCTTATAGCCTGGGACACTATTTACAATTTTACTATTATTCTTCTTATTGCACATGTAATACAACAAGTAATATATTTCATTATGCTATTTTCAATTATATTTATGCTATTCATTCTCTCCCCTGCTGCTTCCCCTCATTTTTATGCTACCGTTTCATCACCCTCTTTATCTGGCACAATGGCATGACATGTGATGCTTTCATTTCACAAGAATTCCATTAGGATCTCTTTTTGTCCCTTCCCCTACCTTAATATTTCATCTTGTACTTTGTTTTGTTTCATCTACAGTGCCAAATTGACTGTATTCATAATCACCAAAGAAACATATCTCTCTGTGTGTTTGAGATGATTTCTAGAATGGATTAGCCTAGAAGGGAAAGCCCATCCTGAGTGCAGAAGCACTACCCTATAGGCTTGACTCTGGTAGTGAACCTAAAAGAGAGAAAGAGCGAGCTCACAGAAATCCACCTGCATCTGCCTACAGAGTGCTGGGATTAAAGGTATGTGTCACCACCAACAGAATACATAAAAACCCAGATACCTAAATGGATCTGTACGATAAATGAACTTCTGGAAGTATCGCCATCTCTGGTTTCAAGCTTTACTAACAGAGCAATAGTAATAAAAACCACATTATTGACATAAAAATAGACGGGTTGATCAATGAAATGGAATTGAAAACCCAAAAATAAACCCACACACTTACAGACACCTGATTTTTGACTAAGAATCCAAAACCATAAAATGAAAAACAGAAAGCATCTTCAACAAATGGTACTGGTGTAACTGAATGTCCACATGTAGAAGAATAAGTAGATCCACATTTATCATCCTGCACAAAACTCAAATCCTGGTAGATAAAGACCTCAACATAAAACTGGATACACTATATCTAATACAAGAGAAAGTGGGAAATAACCTTGAAGACATTGGTACAGAAGACAACTTTCTGAACAGAACACCAACAGTACAGGCTCTAACATCAACAAGTAATAAATTGGACCTCATGAAACTGAAAACCTTCTGCAAGGAAATGGACACTGTTAATAGAATAAAATGGCAGCCTACAGAATGAGAAAAGATTTTCACCAACCCTACATCTGACAGAAGGCTAATATACAACAGATATTAGCCAACAGAGGAATCTCAAATGGCTGAGAAGCACTTAACGAAATGCTCAACATCCTTAGTCATAGGGTAAATGCAAATCAAACTACTTTGATATTCCATCTTATACCTTTCAGAATGGCTAAAGTAAAATACTCAAGTGACAACACGGTCTCAAAAGGATGTGGAGCTAGGGGAAACCTCCTCCATTGCTGGTGGGAATCCAAACTTGTACAACCACTGTGGAAATAAATCTGGAGGCTTCTCATAAATTTTGAAATAGCTCTTCCTCAAGACCCAGATATACCACTCCTGGGCATGTATCCAAAACTTGCTCCACAATAAAACAAGGACATTTGCTCAACTATATTCATAACAGCTTTATTCATAATAGCCTGAGACTGGAAACAACCTAGCTATCCCTCAACCAGAAAATAGATAAAGAAAATGTGGTGGTTTTGCACAGTGGACTATTACTCTGCTACTAATTTTTAAAAAAGGCCTCATGCAATTTGCAGGCAAATGGCTGGAAAGAGAACATTTCATCCTGAGTGAGGTAAACCCTGACCCAGAAATATACTCATGGTATATACTCACTTATAAGTGTACAGGATAACATGAAATAATCCACAGACTCAATGAAGCTAAGCAAAAAAGAAGGCCCAAGGCAGGATGCTTGAATCTCACTCAGAAAGGAAAAAAAAAATTGTTATCTGAAGTTGATGGGGGGAACTGGGTATGAGAGGGTTTGAGGAGGAGTGTGAAGGTGAGGATCAGGTGTGGGGGGAGCAAGAGTGGGGAATACTGAAGATAGAAAGACAGTGGGGAGGCATCTTTGGGATGGTAGGTAAAGTTAGTGGTGACCCCAGCTGAGACTCTGAGCAGTGGTGGATATTAAGCCTGAAGTTGCCAACCTCTGTAGTCACATGAGACTTCCAATGGAGAGAAAGAGGGACACTAACCCACCCATAAAACCTTAGACCCAAAAAATTGTCTTACTCAGGAAGTGTAGGGATTAAAATGGAACAGAGATTGAGGGAATGGCAAACTAATGACCAACTTGAGCCACACCCCATGGGAGAGATCCAACCCCTGACACTAATATTGGTACTCTGCTGTACTTGCAGACAGAAGCCTAACATAACTGTCTTCTGAGAGGCTTTCTCTAGTAGCTAATGGAAACAGATGCAGTGACCCACAGCCAAACAATAGGCAGAACTTGGGTAGTGCTGTGGAAAAGTCGGAGGAAGGATAAAGGGAGTCTGAGTGGTCAAGGTCACCACAGGAAGACCTACAGAGTAAATTAGGCTGGGCCAATGGGGACTCACAGAGAGTGAACCACCACCCAAAGAGCTTACATAGGCTGGACCTAGGGCTTCTGCAAATATACAGCAAATGTACATCTTGGTTGTCATGTGGGTCCCTTAAAAATGGGAGTAGGGGCTGTCTCTGACTCTGTTGTCTGGCTCTGGATAACTTTCCCTTAGTTTGGCAAACTTGTATGACCTAAGTTGGAGTGGATGCTCTTAGTTCTTCTAGGAATTGAGGTGCCAAGGTGGGTTGGTACCCCTTGGGGCCTTTCTTTCTCTGAGAAGGAAGGGGAAGATGGGGAAAGGACAAGCTTCAGAATGGGACTGAGAAGAGAGGAGAAAGAAGGCTTGGGGTAGACTATAAAGTGATTAAATAAATAAACAAATGAAGAAAGATTGAGAACTGAGTACTAACATTCATCTCTATTTGATGCTTATGGGCACAAACTGACCAAATATCTCACATTTCTGGTACCTTGATTTTCTTGCAATGATGGACTGGACCCTGAAACTGTGAATGAAAAGAATTCGCTCTTTCTTGACATTGGTTTTCTGAGATATGTTGTCACAACAATGAGAAAAGAAACCAACATACTCTTGCATAGTCCCCCTTTGTGACTTCATGATGAACTTACTCAATATGTTTTAGATAAACTAAACAGTAGTATCATAGTCACTATTTCCTAGGGTGAAAAACAAGAGCTCACTATATATAGATTTTATATAGTTTTTTTTAAAGATCCTGTAAGTCTATTATCTACTCTAATTCTTTTTTTGTTTTGTTTTGTGTTTTTTTTTACTTTATTTTATTTTATTTTTTTAATTTTTTATTAATTACACTTTTTTCATTTTGTATCCCCCCATAAGCCCCTCCCTCCTCCCCTCCCGATCCCACCCTCCCTCCCCTTTCTGCATGCATGCCACTCCCCAAGTCCACTGATAGGGGAGGTTCTCCTCTCCTTTCTGATCTTAGTCTATCAGTTCTCACCAAAAGTGGCTGCATTGTCCTCTACTGTGGCCTGGTAAGGCTGCTCCCCCCTCAGGGGGAGAAAGAAAATAGATGAAATAACTAGAAAACATTGCATTTCAAGAAGTAGATTCATTAAAGCATAGTGATATTAATAATAATAATCTGAAGACAAGTAGCAAAGGTAGCAAAAAAATCAAGCACACAGTTTTTTAACATGAAAAAATACATGGATTCATGAAAAGTCAGAAAAATTATCTAAGTGAAAAAAATACTAAATTTGAATGAAGAATCAATGAATAAATTATAAGGGTATCTCAATAGAAAATGAAAACAAATATACCAGTGGAAGAGACAAAATCATGCTATAAAGAGAAAACTCAAAGAAATCCATTAAAGTCAGGAACAAGACAAGGCTCTCTGTTCTTTCTGATTTTACTGATACAGTGCTTGAAATCTCAGTGAAGCTAAGACAAGGGAAGAAAATGAGAGAAACATATGGAGAAAGTATCCGTAAGAGTATCCCTATTTTCAAGTGATTCTTAAGAAACACATGAGTAGGTTTATCCTATATTATATGTCTATATGAGTGAGTATATACTGTGTGTGTCTTTCTGTTTCTGGGATAGATAGCTCACTCAGGATGATCTTTTCCAGATCCCACCATTTACCAGCAAATTTCACGATTTCCTTATTTTTTTATTGTTGAGTAATATTCCATTGTGTAGATGCACCACAATCTGTACATCTAAAGAAACTAATCAAGAAGGAGGTCTCTGGCTAAAATGCTCAATCCCCATCCCCAAAAGCAAAGAGGATGGACATCAGAAGAAGGAAAAAATAGGGAACAAGTCAGGAGCCTGCCACAGGAAGGTCCCTGAAAGGCTCTGCCCTGAACAGTATCAAAGCAGATGCTGAAACTTATGGCCAACTTTTCGGCAGATTGCAGAAAATCTTATACAAGTGGGAAATAGAAAGATCTGGAGAGGACAGGAGCCCCACAAGGACAGCAACAGAATCCAAAAATCAGAGCATAGGGGTCTTTCCTGAGACTGATACTCCAACCAAGTACCATGCATGGAGATAACCTAGAACCCCTGCTCAGATGTAGCCCATGGCTCTTCAATGTCCAAGTGGGTTCCATAGTAAATGGGAACAGGGACTGCCTCTGACATGAACTGATTGGCCTGCTCTTTGATCACCTTACCCTGCTGGGGGAGCAGCCTTACCAGGCCACAGAAGAAAACAATGAAGCCACTCATGATGAGATTTGATAGACTAGGATAAGAAAGAAGAAGAGGAAGACCTCCTCTATCAGTGGACTTGGAGAGGGGCATGCGTGGAGAAGGGGGAGGGAAGATGGGATTGGGAGGGGAGGAGGATGGGGTTTATGGGGAGATACAAAGTGAATAAAGTGTAATTAATAAAAATTAAAATAAAAATATTAAAAAAAGAAACAAATGAGACTTTACCAGGAAGTTCCTGGAACTGATCAAGAGTTTCATCAAAGTGTCAGAATACAAAATTAATATTCAAAAGTCAAAGTAAATTCAATAACCTTCCTATAGACCAAAGACAAACATATCAAGAAAGAAACCAGGGAAACAAGAAGCCTCAAAAACAAAAACAACAAAAACTTTTAATAAGCCTCACAGAGAAGGCAAATAAATTCTACAATGAAAATTTTAAATCTCTGAAGAGATTAAGAAGACACTAAAATGGAAAGACCTCCATGCTCACAGATTGTTAGAGTTTTGAGAAAATGACTATCCTACCAAAAGCAACTTACAGATTCAGTGCAGTCCTAATAGAATTCTTTGCTATTCATGAAGAAATATCACTAACAATCTTAACCTTCTTATAGGCACATGAAAGACCTGAAATAGCAAAAGAAATCCAGACTAAAAGGATATTATTGGAGGCACTGCCATACATGATCTCAAGTTATACTACAGGGACATATTAAGAAACCCACCATGGCACTGGCCCAAAAGCAGACATGTGAATCAATTGAATGGAAGGCCAACATTTAAGCTTATGAAATTTTATAGTGATTATATCATTTCTGGTTTTAATTAATGTCCCAGAAAATAGTTTCTAGAAAGTATACAAGAGAATCACTTTATATTTGACCTTATCCAAAAGAGCAACAGAGGCCATTTACTTTATTGATACCATACACATACATAAAATTATAAAATTGGAAACAGTTATTCATATAAATACACAAATACTTGTGCACACGTGTTAGAAGAATCATGTGAACAAATGTATCAAATACATAAAACATCAAAAATAGCTTGCATACAGACATGTTTTTAAGGCTACACTTGAACATAGATATAAGAATTAAAATTAATAATTAAACTACATGGGCAAACAAACACAAATATTTTTACTCAACAAAGGAGCCTACGTTTTAAACTAGAATTTTTTGTTAAGATTTTACTGTTAGATTACAAAACTGATATACATCTGTCACAATATATACATAGAGCCCACTTTGCATGAGCAATGGACCAGAAAACTGAAATTCAAGTTGGTCCTGACCAGGAAGCCACTCCCTGCAGATGAGCTTTCATAATACTGGAAGGATAGACTACTGTGGGCATGGGGATGGCATCGATAGTCTTACCCACTTGTGAACCTTATGAAATGCAATAATGGCAACAGTTTCAAGAAACACCCATGAGTGCAAGAGTGGCACAAATGTTATTGGGGTAACTAATCACTTTATGGTAGGATTTAAGGCCTGCACCATGGGAAGAATCACATGCCTGCTGTTGTAAATATTTTCAAGAACCCACAACTGGAGAGAACAAAGACACCAGGGTGAACATACTACTATTATTTTTTAATTTTAGCATCAAAATGCCCTCCAAATTCAAAACTCTCTACCCCTAGATTAGTACAATTCTCAGACCTCATCAGAGAAATTTATCTGTGCAGTGGGTAGGAGTTAATATAGAAACTCACAACTGGTTAGAGACTGGCTAGTTTTCAGCCACATATGGGACATCTATGTCATACCTCCTCCTCAAGGCTCAGGGACCAATTTGAAATAAAAGACAGAAAGATTGTATGAGCCAGAGGTTAAAGAAGACCAGAACAAATCTATGCTTCTGGACATGGCAGGATTGGTATACTCATGAATTCACAGCATCTAAGGTTGCCTGCACAAGGTCATAACAGGATTAAGCCTGTCAATATTCTAGCATGGAGTGGGAAGTGGTTCATGGGTCCTAACCCCTCGTTGAGGAGTTATGGACAGTTTATGGCTTCTGGAGGAAGAATAGTCCATTTTCTTTAAGGATGAGAGTCTTGCTCTAGTGAATTGCTCTATACTCAGTATTAGATGGTCAATCAGTTATTAACTTCTAAACAAAAGTACAAAAACATTAACTTCACTTGTACTAAAGTTATAATTTAGTATGTTTTAAAATTTAATGTTCATACTTATTTTTCTTTTAAACTTTCAAAACCAATAAATAAATGAATTAGTCAATCAAAAACACATATTTAAATCTTACTTTGTGTCATTCTACTATCATGTCTTACAGTTCACGATGTCATTTCTGTAACGATGTCTAGGTGTATCCAGAGTAAGGACATTCCACCTGCTATTTCTCTGGAATTGTTCTTACTGAAATGTTTGCATTACTAGCTCTCTATTTTTTCAGTGTTTCATGCTTTACTATCTAGTGTAATGATGTTGCATCTTTTTTCACAGTCTCAAGTTTTAACAAGGCTACTATCTGTCTTGAACTACTTTAAAATAAGCATCATGATGACCAGGCAGAAGATGAGAAATATTCAGAAAAATCATAATGCCTAACATTTACTCATAAGAGTTATTCTCCATCAATTTTGAAAATTCTCTTTACCAATTCCAAGATTTAGAGGTGACATTTTTGTACTTGTGCCCCCCCGCTTTACTTTTTGTTCTGGAAATCACTTTGTAGACCAAGCTGGCCTCATACTGAGAGATCTGCCTGCCTCTGCCTGCCTAGTGCTGGTACTTTTACTTTTGATTAAATTTTGTTAGTAGGCAAAAACATAAAACACTGGTATTTTCATATCTATCAGCAGGAATAAATTTGAGGAATAAAAGTAATGACAAGATACATAGTACTCCAAAAACTGACAGAGTTCAACTCTATAAAACAACCTAAACTGAGAGGAACAATGTCTTAAAATAATTATTCATCAGTTCTCTGTAAATTTTAAGGAATAATCCATAGTAAATAAGTAAATTGTTATTATCAAAACAATCATAATCAATTGAAAAGGATGCAAATAAGTCTCAGAAATAACATCAGGGATATAAAGTAAAATTGTCATAGTAAAACATAGTACAGAAAAGAGTCATAGTATAACATGCAAAGATAGGAAGAACTGTAATTCATTGAAAGGATTTCCGGCACAATGGGTCACAGTTAAAAAAATATTAATCACAATATAAAAGAATGTTGGAAATATTCAAAATAGTGTTTTCATTTTATATATATTAACATATGATTTTCTCTGGCTTTCAAGGGTAGACTTCACTTCAGATTTAATCTTTATAGGAGTCACAATTCTGCACTTAAGCATACATTTTATATAAATAAGAGGTCTGAAGTTCATAAAAGTTCATTAGACGAAAAGTAAACTCAAAGATGAAATGAAAGCTGTGCTTAGGCATGTGACATTTGAGAACACAGAGGGACATTATCTCACTATAATCAGAATATGCTACTAGATATTTTGTCAGTGTTTACTTAATCTTTGAGATATTTTGAAATGAAAGATGTGTCTTTAAAATGGTTTAATGATTTAATTTAATAATATGAAATAATTGACTCTAAACTATCTTTGGTGAAACAACTTAAATATGTTTTTATAAATGACAGAACTTTAAAACATATTGGATGTTAGTGAGTTATGACCAGATACTTCAATTTTATGTATGTATTCCAAAAACATATGCACATTACATATCCTATACAAAATTATACTATGTTTAATATTTTAAATTCCTTAAACTTTATTTTTTTTTTCACTGATAATGGGCAGGTTTAAAATGTGGTCCTTGTTAGAGGATTTAATCTCAATTGGTAAACAAAATATTAAGTAAAAAATTACTTTTTCTTTTTTTAATTCTTTATTAATTACACTTTATTCACTTTGTATCCCCCCTGTGGTTCCCTCCCTCCTCCTGTCCCAATCCCTCCCTTCCTCCACCCTCTGCATGCATGCCCCTCCTCAAGTCCACTGATAGTGGAGGTCTTCTTTTCCTTCCTTCTGATCGTAGTCAATTAGATCTCATCAGGAGTGGCTGCATTGTCTTCTTCTGTAGCCTGATAATGCTGCTTCCCCCTCAGGGGGAGGTAATTAAAGAGCAGGTCACTCAGTTCATGTCAGAGACAGTCCCTCTTCCCATTACTATGGAACCCACTTGGATACTGAACTGCCATGGGCTACATCTGTGCAGGTGTCTTAGGTTATCTCCATGCATAGTCCTTGGTTGGAGTATAAGGAGAGCAACAAAAATTACTTTTTCTAAACAAATTTGACAGTTACAAATATTTAAGATAATATAAAAATTAAAAAATGGGTTATATATATATCAACATATTTTGTGATTGTTTATTTTTTTAATGTCTACAGGTGTTTTAATTGATTTTTTATTGATTACAGTTTGTTCACATTGTTCAGTTTGGGTGAAAAGTTCTGTAGACATTAAGTTCATTTGATTTAGGACCTCTGTAAGTGCCATTATTTCCCTATTTAGCTTCTGTCTAGATGATCTGTACCTTGGTGAGAATGGAGTGTTGAAGTCTCCCACTATTAAAGTGTTGGGATGAATGTGTGATTTCAGCTTTAATAATGTTTCACGTACAAATGCAGGTGCTCTTTTATTTGGGGCATAGATGTTCAGGATTGTGATGTCTTTCTGGTGGATTTTTCCTTTGATGAGAATGAAGTGCTCTTCTTCATCTTTTTTTTTTTAAATTAATTCTGGTTGAAAGTCTATTTTATTAAATATTAGGAGAGCTACCTCAGCTTGTTTACTGAGTTCATTTGCTTGAAAAACAATTTTCCAGCCCTTTACTCTGGGGTAGTGTGTATTATTGTTGCAGAGGTGTTTCTTGGATGCAGCATAATGTTGGATCCTGTTTCTGTAACTATTCTGTTAGTCTGTCTCTTTATATTAGAGAGTTGAATCCACTGATGTTAATAGATAATAGTGACCAATAATTGTTAGCATTTTTTTATTGTGGAGTTGATGGTGTTATTATTAATTGTTTGCTTTTAACTTTTTTGTTGTGAATTTATCTATATCCTATGTTTTCTTGGGTATAATTGATTTCGTTGAATTTGAGTTTTGCTTTTAGTATCTTCTGTAGGACTGGGTTGCTGTGTAGATATTGTTTAAATTTAGTTTTGTCAGGGAATATTTTGTTTCTCCATTTACATTGATTGAAAGCTTTTCTGGATATAATAGTCTGGTCTGCAACTGTAGTCTCTTAGAGTCCTCATGACATCTGCCCAGGCCCTTCTGGCTTTCATAGTTCCTGTTGAGAAGTCTGGTGTGATTCTGATAGGTCTACCTTTTTATGTTATTTGGCCTTTGTCCCTTGCTGCTTTTAATATTATATTCTTTATTCTGTAGATTTAGTGTTTTGACTGTTATGTGACATGAGGAGTTTCTTTTCTGGTCTAGTATATTTGGTGTTCTGTAGGCCTCTTTTTTAATTAAATTTTTAAATTTTTACATTAATTATGTGTTATTTGATTTGTATCCCAGCTGTAACTCCCTCTCTCATTCCCTCCCAATCCCACCCTCCCTCCCTCATCTCTTCCCATGCCCCTCTCCAAGTCCCCTGATAAGGGAGGTCCTCCTACTCTTCCATATGACATTAGGTTATCAGATCTCATCAGGACTGGCTGCAGTGTTCTTCTCTGTGGCCTGGCAAGGCTGCTCCTCCCTCAAGAAGGGTGGTCAAAGAGCCAGCCATTGAGTTCATGTCAGAGACAGTCTCTGTTCTCCTTACTCAGGCACCCACTTGGATACTGAGCTGCCATAGGCTACATCTCAGGAAGGGTTCTAGGTTATAGCCATGAATGGACCTTGGTCCTTGGAGTTTCAGTCTCAGAAAAGACTCTTGTGCCCAGATATTTTGGTTCTGTTGCTCTCCTTGTGAAGCTCCTGGCCTCTCTAGTTCTTACTAGCTCCCTCTTCTTTCATATGATCCCTGCACTTTGCCCAAAGTTTGGTTATGAGTCTCAGCATCTGCTTTGATACACTGCTGGGTAGAGTATTTCAGAGGCCCTCTGTGGTAGACTCCTGTCCTGTTTCTTGTTTTCTCCTTCTTCCAATGCCCATCCTGTTTGTCTTTCTAAGTAAGGATTGATCATCTTACCCAGGATCCTCCTTCTTGTTTAGCTTCTTTAAGTGTACAGATTATAGTATGTTTATCCTATATTATAGGTCTAATATCCACTTATAAGTGAGTATATACTGTATAGGCCTCTTATATGTTCATGGACATCTTTTTCTTTAAGTTGGAAAAACTTCTTCTATGATTTTCTTGAAAATATTTTCTGGACTTTGGAGCCTGGAATCTTCTTTTTCTTCTATTCATATTATTCTTAGATTTCATCTTTTCATTGTGTCCTTCATTTTTGGATGTTTCATGTTTGGATTTTTTCTGATTTTAATTTTTCTTTGAGAGATTTATCAATTTCTGCAAGTGTATTGTTAGCATCTAAGAGTCTTTCTTCCATCTCTTGTATTCTGTTGGTGATGCTTACCTTTGTGGTTCCTGATCTTTTCTCTAAGTTCTCTAGCTCCAGCCTTTTCTATTTGTGTGTGTGTGTGTGTGTGTGTGTGTGTGTGTGTGTGTGTTTTTATTGATTCTAATTCTGTTTTCATGTCTTGCACCATTTCCTTCATCTGTTTGAATGTGGATTCCTGTCTTTCCATGATGGCCTCTTTTTTTTTTTTTCTTGTTTCCTCTTTATGTGCCTCTATTTGTGTGGCTATATTTGCCTGTATTTCTTTGAAAGCTTGATCATTTATTCTTTATTTGCCTCTGTTTGTGTGGGTATTTCTTTGAGAGACTGTGATTGTTTAATTTCATAGCATTTTGTCAAATTTTCAGTATTCTGTATTTGAATTCTATATAATTATTTAATTTCAGTGCTTATCCATATCTAATCTTAAAACTTTGAATTTATTTGTTTTTAATTTGCACATATTTTGAAAGCATGTACTAAAACATCTTCGCTCTTCTTGTAACAATGTTTTTTGCTGAATTTCAGGATTTTTATTTTCTAATAACAATAGTCTAATTATGATTATTTTTATGTGTTTACCAGGATACAGAGTACACAATTTATGAAAAACATATCCATCTTTTTCAAAGTATAACTAAATATCCAGGTATCCACCTGGAGCACAGTTGCCCACATTCTTGTGAAAGGAATAAAATCTTTGCCCACTAAAACTGAGCTAATTTTCCTTTGCTTGAAAATGACAAAATACAGGACCCCATTATCTGTAATGGCAAATAAAAATTATTCGAGCAGTCAAACATTATTTTTGTTAGTGCAAAAATTAAATAAGGAGGTCCTCCCCAATCAGTGGACTTGGAAAGGAGCAGCAAGGGGATGAGGGAGAGAGGGTGGGATTGGGAGGGAATGAGAGAGGAGGATACAGCTGGGATACAGAGTTAATAAAATGTAACTATCAGTGGACTTGGGGAGGGGCATGCATGCAGCGAGTGGAGGAAGGGAGGAATTAGGACAGGAGGAGGGAGGGAACCACAGGGGGGATACAAAGTGAATGAAGTGTAATTAATAAAGAATTAATAAAAATTGTAACTAATATTAAAGAATTAAAAAATTGGAAAAAAAGAAACATCCATGAATGCAATAAAATAAAACTTTCCACATACAACCAGCTTTTATAAACTTAAGTGTCTTCCATTTTAATTTGTTGGAATTTTGGAATTCCTACATTGCTTCTTTGCTTTCAATAAATGGCCTTTTAATTTTTAAGGTCCATTGTGACAACTGTCTTTGAAACCAATCTCTCCTCAATCAACTAGATGTGCTGTTTAATCTGCTTCAGTTGTTGGGGTAACCCTTAGCAAGAGATCAGTTGTTCTTAAATTCATGTTTTTCATTAAGTAGACATAGTTTTGAAATATTAAAAATAAGCCCACTAAAGTAACATATACACTTCCATCATTGTATTAGAATGTTTCATTTAAAAATTCAACCCAAGATACATATTTTACAATTGTAACAATATACTGTCTAAATTTTATTAAATTACAAATATTTGAGTCAACTCAATACATTTTCTTAGGTGTTGAAAATAAAAGCGATAAAAAGAAATTAAAATATTTTTTTACAAAGTTTATTTAAAAATATTAAATACTTAATGTATCATAAAAATCTCATACATTAGGAGACCCTGTTTTCAACATCATATTAACATTGAAGATAAACAATTGACAATGTCATTCAGGATCAGAAGTGGAAAATTATATGGTGTCTCTTTAAAGTGGCACTTCCTGAGAGTTTACTACCAGAAAACAGTTTCATAACTGCTTTCAATTTCAAATGTTCAAATGGCATTTAAAGTAAGGACCACTTTAAACTCACATATATGCACAATAATATATACAACATATATATGTGTGTGTATGTCTTTACGCATAATACATACATATGTATATGTAATACTTACATGTAAGTAATACATACATGTAATATGTAAGTATTACATATACATATATATAATTATGCATATATTATATATTCATATCATATAGTATACATATGTATATAACATACATATGACATATATATTAATGTGATATAAATATATATTATGTTATAAAAGTGAAATTTGTTGAGTTGATTCAAATATTTGTGCTTTAATAAAATTTAGGCATTATTTTTTACAATCATAAAATATATACCCTGGCTTGAACTTCAAAAAGAAACATTTTAATATTATGCTATATTATTTATATATATGTACATATATGTTTTTAAATTTATACATATTCAAATACAACAAAGGTACAAAATACAGCCTTATTATCATTTATCTCTTTGGGTTAGTGTGTTAATTTCTCCTAGAACCAGGCACTTACATTATTGAAAATTGAAGTAAGCATTGAAATTACATAATTGAGCGATTGTACTAGGTGAAAAAAATACTTTCTGAAAACATAGACTTCTTTTCCCACAATCATCTGTTTTATCAATCTTTTTAAATTTTATTTTACTTTTATTAATTACAGTTTATTCACTTTGTATCCCAGCTGTAGCCCCCACTCCCATCCCCTCCCAATCCCACCCTCCCTCCCTCTTCTTCTCCTTATGCCCCTCCCCCAGTCCAATGATAGGGAAGGTCCTCCTTCCTTTCCATCTGACCCTAGTCTATCTGGTCTCAACCAGACTGGCTGCATTGTTTTCCTCTGTGGACTGGTAAGGCTGCTCCCCTTCAGGTGGAGGTGATCAAAGAACCACCCACTGACAAACCCTTAGCCAAACTAACTAAAAAGGAGTCATTTTTATTGCTGTGATTCTTTAGCAGAATAATAGTATTAGGTTTTCCCCTAGGATTGCAACTTATCTTGTTTAAAGCTCTTCTCCATTTTACTAGTGTCAAGTATGGATTCCATCTCATGGGGCTTAAATCCAATCAGAAAGTTGTTAGTTACTCCCATAACACTTGTGCCATTGTTTTACAAGTATGTATTGAAGGCAGGTAGGTGTTGTAAATTTGTAGCTGGGAGATAGTAATGATTACCTTCCTTCTCTAGTAACATGCATAATATCTTCCAGTATCAAAAACATTAGTATGATCATGTGGTTTTTCTCCTCAGTTTGTATATATGGTGGATCACATTGATGGATTTCTGTATATTGAACCACCCCTGCATGCCTGGGACAAAGCCTACTTGGTTATAGTGGATGATACCTTTGATGTTTTCTTGGATTCTATTTGCAAATATTTTGTTTAGTATTTTTGCATTAATGTTCATGAGGGAGATTGGCCTGAAATTCTCTTTCTTTGTTGAATCTTTGTGAGGTTTAGGTACCAAGGTGACTGTGGCTTCATAGAATGAGTTTGGTAATGTTCTTTCTGTTTCCATTTTGTAGAATATTTTGAAGAGTATTAGTGTTAGCTCTTCTTTGAGAGTCTGGCAGAATTCTGCGCTGAAACTTCTAGTTAAGTACCAGCTAGATTTCTTTATGTCTGATGACATGTGTAAATGTTGTCTTCAGCAATAAGGCCTTACCATAAGATTGTGTAGTGTAACCAATAGTCTTGGCAAAGTCTAATGATGTTTGACAGTTTCTGTGGAGCCCCTTTGGACAACAAACTCTATAATATGCAACCCATTCCTTGCACTTGAGGTTTTGTTTGGTGACATAAGATGTCTTGTTGAATCCTCATTTAGAAAGACAGATGGGATGTGCATTGAACTTATGACAAGAGTCTACTGCAGAAGGCATCTGAAAGACTCTACCTAGCAGTGTTTTCAAAGCAGATACTGAGAGTCATAACCAAACCTTCAGCAGAGTACAAGGAATCCTATGAAAGAAGGGGAGTTAGTATGATGTGGAAAGGATCAGAGCTCCACAAGGACCAAATATATCTGGGCACAGGGTCTTTTCTGAGACTGACATTCAACCAAGGACCACGTATGGATATAACCTAGAACCTCTGCTCAGATGTAGCCCATGGTAGCTCAGTGAGCAATTGGTTTCTGATAGTGAGGGGAACAAGGACTATTTCTAACAGGAACTCAATGACTGGCTCTTTGACCTCCCCACCCCCCAAGGGAAGAGCAGTCCTGTTAGGCCACAGAGGAGGACTTTGCAGCCAGTCCTGAAGATACCTGATAAAACAGGGTCAAATGAACAGGAGGAAATGAGGGAGGGAGGGTGGGATTGGGAGGGAATGATGGAGTGGGAAACAGCTGGGATACAGAGTTAATAAAATGTAATTTATAAGAAAAAAATAAAATTTTTAAAAAAAGATGTCTTGTTGAGGCACTGTCTCCATTTAAATTGAGTTCATATATGTATATTTTAAAGAGCTTCTATAGTAGTAGACTTCCATATGGTTTTCATATGGCCTTTAGTTTGATGTTGGCTGTAGATTTGCTGTATACTGTCTAAGGAGTCTGTGAAGAAGTCCAATTGGAAACTAAAATAAGATGATTAAATAGTGAGGAGGATGGAAGACAAGGGCAAAATGGGAAATAAGAGAGGGTCAGCTAACACTAAAGGATACAAAATTAACTCAAAAAAAATCAGTAGCTCTCCTGTATACAAAAGACAAAAGGGCTGAGAAAGAAATTAGGGAAACAACACCCTTCACAATAGCCACAAAGGGCATAAAGTACCTGGGTGTGACCCTAACCAAGAAAGTCAAAGACATGTATGAAAAAAAAAAAATTTCCAGTCTCTGAAGAAAGAATTAGAAGAAGATATCAGAAAATGGAAAGATCTCCCATGCTCATGGCTTGCAGGATTAACATAATAAAAATGGCTATTTTACCAAAAAGCAATCTACAGTTTCAATGCAATTCCCATCAAAATATCAACACAACTCTTTACATACCTTGAAAGAAAAATTCTCATCTTCATATGGAATAACAACAAACCCAGAATTGCTAAAACAATCCTCTACAATAAAAGATCTTCTGGAGGTATCTCCATCCCTGATCTCAAGCTGTACTATAGAGCAACAATACTAAAAACTGCATGGTACTGGCATAGAAACCGACTGGTGAATCAATGGAATCGAACAGAAGACCCAGAAATAAACCCACACACTTATGGACAACTGATCTTTGACAGAGATGCCAAAACCATACAATGGAAAAAAGATAGCATCTTCAGAAAATTGTGATGGTCTAACTGAATGTCTACATGTAAAAAATGGAAATAGATCCATACTTATCACCCTATACAAAACTAAAGTCAAAGTGGATGAAAGACCTCAATATAAAACCAGACACACTAAACCTGTTAGAAGAAAAGTGGGGAAGAGCCTGGAACTCATTGGTACAGGAGACAACTTCCTGAACAGAACACCAACAGCACAGGCTCTAAGATCAACAATCAATCAATGGGACCTCATGAAACTGAAAAGTTACTGTAAAGCAAAGGACACTGTCGTCAAAACAAAACGTTTACCTACAGATTGGAAAAAAGATCTTCACCAACCCGATATCTGACAGAGGGATAATATCCAGTATATATAAAGAACTTAGGAAGTTAAAAAAGCAACAAATAAGTACTCCAATTAAAAAATGGGGAACAGAGCTAAACAGAGAATTCTCGATAGAAGAATATCAAATGGCAGATGCTAAGACTTTTGGCCAACTGTTGTGCTGATTGCAGCGAATCTTATGAGAGAAGAAGATCTTATAAGATCTTATAAGATCTGGAGAGGACAAGAAATTCCATAAGAAGAGCAACAGAACAAAAAAAATCTGAGCACAGGGGTCTTTCCTGAGACTGATACTCCAATAAAGTACCATGCATGGAGATAACCTAGAACCCCTGCACAGATGTAGCCCATGGCAGTTCAGTGTCCAAGTGGGTTCCATAGTAATGGGAAGATGGACTGCCTCTGACATGAACTGATTGGCCTGCTCTTTGATCACCTCCCCCTGAGGGGAGAGCAGCCTTACCAGGCCACAGAGGAAGACAAAGAAGCCACTCCTGATGAGACCTAATGGACTAGGATCAGAAGGAAGGAAAAGAGGACCTCCTCTATCAGTGGACTTGGGGAGGGGCATGTGTGGAGAAGGTGGAGGAAGGGAGGTGTTGGGAGGGGAGGAGGGAGGAAGTACAGAGGGGATACAAAGTGAATAAAGTGTACTTAATAAAAATTTAAAAAATATTTTCACAAAAAAGATGAAAAAAATTGACTCCTAACAGCATTCTGCTTTACCCATAAATAAGTGTCTCATTCATCCTTCATCAGAGAAACTTCTTCCCTGAAATGCCAGCTAACACAGAGACCCATAATTAGACAATGAGCAGAAAGTATGAGACTTCGGAGCAGTCAGTCCTTAGTTATGTTTCCATCAATGCCCTCTTCTCCTAAAATCTCAGTAATCTGAGTGGGAAACGAGGCAGAAAGATTCTAAGACATAAAGGTAATGGATAAATCCAAGGGAACTGTGTCTTCAAGAGAGAATAGTAGCACACACAAGGTCTACATAGATTTAAGCCAAACAGAAAGAAATAGTTTTCTGTCATACAGTGTCACTGAGTGTATTAACCACACCTCAGGGCAAGCCCCAGGGCCAGTAGTTGACTAACACAAAATAAACAAAACAGTATTTTTAAAGACCTGCCTCATTTTGCTGTCTTAGAACACTTTTTTTTGTCTTACTGGTTTTTTTTTCTTTTGATGTTTGGTTTTGTGGTTTGGGGGAGGGCTGGGGAGACACAGAGAGATTTGTTTGGGTTTTGTTTGATTTTTAGAGAGAAAGAAAGAACATAAAATTGGATGGGTAGGGAAATGGAGAGGTTCTGGGAGAAATTGGGGTAGGGGAAAACATATCAAAATATGTTGTGTGAAAAAAAATATGTTGTGTGAAAAAATACTCAGTTGAAAATATTAAAAACAAGAAAGTGAAGAAAAGGCTCAGTTGCCCTTGATAAAACTATTGCATGGGACGGGGAGGAGAAGGGAAACTAGAATCCCTGATAAATGCAGTAGTCTCTCTGAAAATTTCGAAGTGAATCTTACAGCAGGACCTGGAGCATGGAGCCATCCCTCCATGCTGATTCACTGAATCAAGATCCAGGCTTTATAGAGTCCAAAATCTAGACCTAAGTTCTCAGTGGAGCATTCACCCCACCACCCCATTTACCTTCTCCTCCATACAAGTACCAGAAGATCTTGTAAGATAATGTTCCTACAAGCTAAGACAGACTGCACCTATGATTGTCACAAATCTTACACAGCTTCTCATTCTAGGAATAATTGAAAGGACATAAGGCAAGAGAGGGCTATAGAATGATAACAGAATTTAGAAAATTAACACTTTCTGATCTCTAAATTTTTTGATCCCTTACTTTCTAATGTCTCCGAGGGTCCTGTAGCTGTAGAAAATGCTAGCTCACTGTAGTTAATGTACTATCTCCTAGCCTTATTTCATCTTTGTAATGGGGGAATGAAGTTACCTAAATCATTTTTTTTTTACCATTATGAGATTTAACATAGCAGAAATAAGAATTGACATGTTCTAAGCTTCAAATGCAATGGTATTTGGTTATTGTTAGAAGTCACACTTCTGGCTCTGGTGTCTCCTCAGAATGCTATCAATGTAATCTGGACTTTGATGGGGAACCAAGCTATTCTTATTATTTGAGATGCTTCTCCAAATATTTTTGGAAGGAGCCATCAAGAGTCATATAATCTAGATTGTTTCCAAATTCTGGCTATTACAAATAAAACTTCTATAGACAGAGTTGAGCAAATGTCCTTCCTGGATGGTGGGGCATTATTTGGGTATATGCCCAGGAGTGGTATGGCTGGATCTTGAACTATTACTATTCCTAATTTTCTGAGAAAGAGCCAGATTGATTTCCAAAATAGTTGCACAAGGTTACGTTCCCACCAATAAAGGAGCAGTTTTTGCCTTTCTCCACAATCTTTCCAGCAGGCATCATCCCTAGAGTTTTTGATCTTAGTCATTCTGATGGGTGTGAGGTGTAATCTCAGGGCCATTTTCATTTGCATTTCCTTGATGACTAAGGACATTGAGCATTTCTTTAAATGTTTCTCTGCTACTTGATATTCCTCTGTTGAAACTTCTCTGTTTAACTCTGTATCCCACTTTTTATTGGATTACTTGGTTTTTTGGTGTTTAACTTCTAGATGTTCCTCAACAGAGGAATGGATACAAAAAAGTGTGGAAACTTTACACAATGAAATACTTCTCAGCAATTAAAAACAAAGAAATCATGAAATTTTCAGGGAAATGGTGGGAACTAGAAAAGATCATCCTCAGTGAGGTAACCCAGAGGCAGAAAGACACATATGGTATATATTCATAAGTGGATTTTAGACATATAATATAAAATAAACATACTAAAATGCACACTCCTAAAGAAGATAAACAGCAAGAAGGACCCTAGGAAAGAGGATGAAACCTCACTCAGGGGCAAACACAATAGACATCAGAAGTAGGAGTAAAGAAGGAACAGGACAGGAACCTTCCACAGGGTACCTCTGAAAGACTCTACCCACTAGGATATAGAAGGAGATACTGAGACTCATAGCCAAACTCTGAGCAAAGTGCAGGAAACATTATGGAAGAAGAGTGAGATAAAACAGTCCTGGGGAGGACAAGATATCCACAAGGAGAACAACAGAGCCAAAAAGAAAAATAAATGGGCCCAATGGTGCCTGCAGAGACTGCTATTCCAACCAAGGGTCATGCTTGGAGAGGACCTAGACCCCTTGATCAGAAGAAGTCTATAGGTTTCCGAGTGGGTACTCTAGTAAAGGGATCAGGTGTTGTCTCTGATGTGAACTCAGTGACCAGCATTTTGATCACCACCCCCTGGGAGGTGCAAACCTGTCAGGGCATAGAGGAAGAAGATGCAGCCAGTTATGATGAGATCTGACAAGCTAGGGTCAGGTAGAAGGGAAGGAGGTCCTCCCCTATTGGGGGACTAGGGAAAGGGCATAGGGGGAGAAGAAGAAGTGTGGGTGGGACTGGGAGGAGACAAGGGAGGGGGCTGTAGCAAGGATACAAAGTGAATAAATTGTAATAAATAGATAAATCTTATTAAAAAAAAGTCGAACAATCCTTCTGGCATTGCCTGCCTATGTCACATCCATTTAATGATTTATATATCCATAGATGTGCTAAAACAAGGTCTGGCAAGGTGTTTTCCCACTGACTACCAGGTTCTGTGGAGTGTTAGAACTTGAAACTTGTCACTCAGAAAACTTCCCCATAAAGGACAAAAGTGAATGATCAGCTACTCCCTCCCTGGTTATGAGGGCCTGACAGAGGACATCTGAGGGAGGAAGAGATTGCCTTTGGTTCAAGTTACTCCAGTGGAGATATTAAACTGTTCAGCTCCATAGGTTGCCAACCCACCACCCACAGGCACTTGCATATGGCCCTTTGCCTGCGCACCCACAAAAGAGTCCTTTAAAACCTTCCAGAATGAATCTATGATGAGACTCTCCTCCACTTCCCAATGCTTGTTGTGAACAGGTGCGTGTGCCCGCACGCACACACACACACACACACACACACACACACACACACACACAGAGAGAGAGAGAGAGAGAGAGAGAGAAACTGTTTCATTCATAACAATTGTCATGTACATTCTTACAGAAGAAAATAGTTACAAATTGCTGGAGAAGTGATTGGATCTGGTTGGTAATTGACTGATCAAGAGCCATTTCTTTCATGGTTAACCAAATGTCAGCTCTACTCAGCTGGGCTCGTTTTAAATATTACCAAAAGTGAATAGCTCCAATTACAGCAGGAAACAAATTTCCCAACATGAAACAAGGACCAGAAACAGGTCTGTTTGTGTCTTAAAGTGCACATCATCTCAAGGATAGGCAGGCATGTTATTCCTTTATCCCTTGCACCATCTACCCTTTGCTACCATATACTCACTCAGCAACACACACACACACACACACACACACACACACATTTCAAAATTTGTGGAAACACTCAAAACATCTTGTTTCTGATTTTCCTATAGAAGATTGCTGAAACTTCTTTTTTACAATGGTATTTTCTTTTTCAAATATAAAAAAAAATCAAAGGAAAGTCATAAGCAGCAAGCAAAGTTTCTCTTCTACTTTTCTTGGGGAAAAGAGAAGTAAACACCATAAAATTACTCTAGAAAGTATTACAATCCTCTTTAGATATTGATTACTGTCACAGGAAATTAGAATTAGGTTTGTTGGAGAGTGACTGAATTGAAAATTTCAAGAATTTGGGAATCATGCATCTTCCCATAACAATTTGGTGTGTAACTTTGGCAAACCCATGAATAACCCTCTTTGGTCACTAGATTCTGTTTAAGGACTGCATTATCCAGGGGTTACATTCAAAAGACCTCTTACTCTGTCAGATGGCAGAGGATGCAGCTGTGTTATAGCCAAATGCCTGATGACAGAAGTTGTCCTCATTCCTTGAAAAGTGTGCTGCCTCAAGTAGTGTAAAAAAAATGGAATGAAGAGGAAAACAAGGATGGGAATCAGATGAGGGGAGAACAGGGATGGGAACAAGAAGAAAAATTGAGGGGGGACATCTTTGACAAGCCGGAGGCCTGCTACAGTGTAGGCTCCTGGGAAGATATGGGTGTGACTCTAGCTGAGACTCCTAACAGGGAGGGAACATGAAGACTGAAGTGACCACCTCCTACCTAGCCAGGCAGGACTAGTGGAAGGAGGGGAACAATAACCTACCCATTGACAAAACCTTTGATCCAAAAATTACTCAGCCTGCAAGTAGTGCAGGGATAAAGAGGGAATAAAGATTGAGGGAAATTCCAACCAATATTTGGCCTAACCTGAGACCCACCCCATGGTAGAGAGCCAGCTCCTGACATTATTAATGATGTTCTGCTAAGCTTGCATACAGTAGCATAACTTGACTGTCATATGAGAGGTTCCAGCCAGCAGCAGATTGAGACAGATGCTGGAACTTGCAGCCAAGTATGGGGTAGAGTTCTGGGGGTCCTGTAGAAGTGTTAGGAAAAAGATGGACAGACCTGGAGGGGACAGGAACCTCATAAGAAGACCAACAGAGACAACCAACCTAGTTCCGTGGGGACATACAGAGACTGAGACATCAACTAAAGAACTTGCATGTCTGGACCTAGGGCACCTGCACATATTTGGCCAATGGGCAGCTTGTTCTTCATATGGGGCAGTTGGCGAGTAGAGGGGCTGTGCTGTTTCTAACATGGACTCTATTGCCTGATTTTGGATTACTTTCCCAGGCACTGTCAGGGCCTCAGGGGATGAAGATATGTTCAGTCTTGTGACTTGATGTGCTTGGGAGGGTTGATGTGTGAGGAGGTGGCTCCCCTTTTCTGGTAAGGGGAAGAGGAGGAGGAGACAGGGAGTACTGGGAGAAGATAAGGGAGGAGGAACCCTTGGGATATAAAGGAAACAAACTGAAAAAAAAGTAAAAAATGTTAAAGCTTTGTTCCAATTAACCTAGACCAAGCAAGAATCCGTTTTCTCAGGGAGCCTTTCCAACTGAAGGATAACATTTTTGAAGTCACTGTGGATCATTCAGCTTAAGACCATAGTCCTTTATTATTCTGTCTGAGCTGTCTTGAGGTGATAAACCTGACAGGGAAAACCATGCTCTGGGATATATTAAAAGAGAAACAATGTTTGGATGTGTGAGTTCTGGGGACTGGAAGACTAAACAGACATTGAGAGTTTCCAAGTCAAAATGTCCACCAGTCTCACTCTGTTTAAGTTGCTTACAAAGCAACAAGGAAGAGGGGATGTTTGGAGTGGGGTCTCACCAGTCAAGCTACTAAACTGATATTGATTGGGGCTTGAAAGAGATTTTCAACGTAAATGCATCTATTGGGGATAGAAATAAAAGCATTGTGTTTCAAAGTCAATCTACATCTTATTCTGTTTGTTCAGTCCTTAGGAGGTACTCCCTCCCCATTACCTTTCCTTCTAAGTATGCCACACTAAAGGTCAGAGAAGGAATCAGCCAGGCAAGGATGCATGAGATCATGATGGTGAGAGCAGGGATGTGTAGAGCATAAGATTCCTCCAGTACCTCTGAGGCTCTGAAGGCTAAAATCAAGAGGCCCTGAAAGCTAAAATCATGTCATTGTGCTTTCGTGACTGACCTTGAGTCAAAGAAGGTTGAAATTGCATGAAAGAAGGTGCCAGCATGGTCAGTTCTAGAAAGTAACAAGTTTAGCTCCTCCCACTGTTGGCAAGAACTGCAAGATCTCTTGTACAGTTAGTTCACTTGTGCCTCAACCCTAGGCAGAGTGACTTCTAGGCTCCCAGAAGAGGTTGTCTGGGAATCTTTGAGGTGGAAGAGTTCAACCTGAGACTGTCTGCTCTTTCCATCATGGAAGCACAGGAATCCACTGCTGCTTATTGCCTACCAGGTAAATACTCATGCCTTTCTATCCAGGCTGTGGCTTTTCTTTGGATACCTTCTGCAAAAAGTGTTTTTTATGGGTTCTGTTACTTCTCTTAGATATCATTAGTCACAGCCTTCAGATTAGGAATATTCAGTTGACTTTCTGATGCCATATTCCTTCATCTGAAAAATCTGGCAGAGATCCTGAAATCACTTACTTCCTAGAGCACTGGTTCTCAACCTCTGGGTTACAAGCCACTTGGCAAACCACTATCTCCAAAAATATTTCCATTAAGACTCAGAACATTATCAACAGTACAGAAATCAAATAACAATGCAAATAATTTTATGGTTGGGGTTACCAAAATAGGAGGAACTGTGTATGAAAGGGTGGCAGCCTAAGTAATATTGAAAACTACTGTCTTAGAGTTTGAAATGGAGTGAAGGAGTGCTCCTCAAAGTGAATGAAGACTAAACTTAGCTTGTCTATTGACAGAATGTGATACCTAAAGCACCAGCAAAATCCTGTCTCTGGGCTAGGAAGAAGGTGCTGAAGTAGAGGAGATTATGCCTCTATTATGTAGGAATGATAAAGTTAGTTTACAGAGCCTGGGAGTGAGAAGAAATACTTGTGTCTGGCTGAAAAGTGAGAACTGTGGCTAATATGGAAGGAAGACTATTAGCTGAGTGGTTAATATTGAGAGGGAATGGTGGCTGAGGTCTGCCTGTAATGATGTCTTCTTCACAGACTCTTCTCTAAGCCCCTGTTTGCTGGTTCACCCCCTCCGTCCCGAGCCTCTTTGTACTCTCTTGAGTCCACAAGGGGAAGAAGAATTTGACTTTTATTTGTTCCTGAGTTTTCTCAAGAGAACTTTGGTTCAGATACAGCAATTGTACCACACACACACACATTCTCACCCCCACAAGAACACACATCAAACACACCTTCCTTCAGACTAGTAAGAGTTATAGAAAATACTTAATAGTGAAAGTGATATTACAAAGGCCACTGTGAATTCTGCACAATGCATTACCTTCAATTCCTATTTCTTTTGCTTCTTATTAAAAGAGCAAATTGTAGAAAGAAAGAACAGACAAAGAGAAATATGGAAAATTAAAAATGAAATATATTAGGAGACAGACAGAAATAACACAATACACAGGAAAAGAAGAAGGAGAAAGGCAGAAATTCAGAAATATAATCTGGGCCCAGGGGGCCTGCAGAGACTGATGCATCAACCAAGAAGCATGCATGGAGAGGACCTAGACACCCTGGTCAGATGTATCCCATGGGCAGCTCAGTCTCCAAGGGGGTTCCATAGTAACAGGAGAAGGGGCAGTCACTGGCATGAACTCTATTGCCTGTTCTTTGATCACCTCCCCCTGGCAAGGTGGCCTTACTGGCCACAAAGAAAAAGGATTCAGACAGTCCTGATGAGACCTGATAAGGTCAGATTATAGGGGAGGGCTAGGGCAGGGATATGGGAGGGGGAGGAGAAAAGTGATGGAGAGTGGGACTGGGAGGAGATGAGGAAAGGGGCTACAGCTGGGATACAAAGTGAATAAATTGTAAATAATGATGATGATTAAAATAAACCTGAAGGAGAAAACTCAAACACAGTAACAAATATGGAGATAAAGAAAAGCAAACATAGCCAGGTGTAGTGTCACACACCTGTAATCCCTGCTCTTGGAAAAGCAGAGCAGGTGGATCCCTATGAGTTCAAGGCCAGCCTGGTCTACAAAGAAGTCCCAGGACAGCCAAGGCTACAGGAAAAAAAAATTCTGTCTCAAAAAACGAAAGCAATAACAAAAAAGCAAACATAGAAAAGAAAGCAATAATGAGGAATAAAGAAGGGGAGTACAGACCCACTCTCAGTGAGTACTGCATCCTTAAGGCTGTTTAAACTTCAAGGAAGTTACTGGGAGTCTTCAAGCTGAAATAGTCCTCTCAAACCTGTTACAGTACCTCCTATTCCCTCTAGTGTAATGACTTCAGTTAATTAGTACAACTACCACAAAAAAAAAAAAAGACAACAAATTTACATCAGATAAAGTCACCATCACCTAAAAAGTTTCATTTTGGGGCTGGGTGGAGAAATAACTCAGCAGTTAAGACCACTGCCTACTCTTCCAGAGATACTGAATTCAATTCCCAGCAACCACATGGTGGCTCACAACCATCTATAATGGGATCTGATGCCCTCTTCTGTCATGCATGCATGCATGCAGACATAATTTTCACACAGACTGACTTGAAATTTTTTGTAATGCCAAAACAAAATAATGATGAAAGGAATATAGAAGTTCATCCAAGCAAAAACAAAATCATCCATGAACAAAATACTTACATCACTTTACAGATGTCCTCTTATGTACTATAAATAAAAATCAGTGTTCATTTTCACAGCATACACAGACACAAACACAAATAACTATTCAGAATTTTTTCTTCTAGAAAAATAAAGTAAAAGTATATTAGAACATCAAGAAATACCCTTTAGTCAGGGCTGGAGGAGTAGCTGGCTCAGCCACTAAGGGCAAATCTTGTTCTTCCAGAGGACTTCCATTCTATTCCCAGTGCCCACATGAGGAACCTCACAACTGTAACTTCAGCTCTAAGACATTCAACCTCTTCTGGGTATTACAAGCACCTGCATTCACGTGGAGGTACCCACACAGAGATACATACACATAGTATAACTGAAACAACAACAACAGTACTAAACTTCAAAAAACTATTCTAGTTAAAGAGACAAGAACAAATGTCAAACAGATGGCTGTTAGACAAGAAGAGAATGAAAATGTATTTGCCTGCCAGAGAATACTACTGAAAGTATGACAGCCTTTATATATGCATAGAAGAGCTGATGAAGACCCTGTGTTTGTTGTTTCATTCTCTATGAGTTCATATGAGCTTTGCTCAGTTGTTTTAGACAGACTTGTTCTCCTGGTATCCTCCATCCCCTCTGGCTCTTACACTCTTTGTGCCTGTTCCCTTCTGGATTCCTTGAGCTCTAGGGTGAGGATTTTTTTTTAAAAGAATATCTATCTATCTATCTATCTATCTATCTATCTATCTATCTATCTATCTATCTATCTATCTTGCAATTTATTCACTTTGTATCCCAGCCTTAGCCCCTTCCCTCATCTCCTCCCAATCCCACCCTTCCTCCCTAAACTCCTCTCATTCCCCTCTCCTAGTCCACTGGTAGGGGAGGTCCTCCTCCCCTTTCAAATGACCCTTAGCCTATCAGGTCTCATCAGGACTGGATGCATTGTCTTTCCCTGTGGACTGGTAAGGCTGCACCCCCCAGGAAGAGATGATCAGAAAGCCAGCAACTGAGTTCATGTCAGAGACAGCAGTGAAGAATTTGATGAAGATATATCATTTAGAGTTGTGTGTTCCAAAGTATATATTATAACTTTCCATTTAGTATTTTTATTGGATTTCTAAGTGTGTGAACGAGTGGGTCTCTGATTCTTGTGCCTTTCCTTAAGCTTTTTTGTTTTTGCTTTGCCTTAACCAACTTCGATGTGATGGTTTTTGTTTTATCTTATTATATTTTATGTTGTTTGGTTGTTATCTCTTAGAAACCTGTCTTTTTAAATGACAGACAGACAGGGTGGTTCCAGAAGCAAGGGGTGGGAGAGGAACTGGGAGGAGTAGAGGGAAGGGAAACTGTAATCAGGATTTATTGTATGAAAAAAGAATCTGTTTCTACAAAAGGGTAAAAAAACATAAAAAAAGAAAAGTTAACAACCAAAATTTAAAATATAGATTAGTCACTAGTTTAGACTGATATTTTCAAAATGCATATACACATGACAAAATAAATCAAAAGCTCCATCTGGAACAAGTTGTGAATATCGATATCAATTCACTTTAAGATTTACTAAACTACTAGTACATTGAAACCTGTAATCCAGCTATTTACATAAGTGTCATTTGCCTTACTGCATTAAAAAATTTGAAAACCATCATCCTCTATGAGCAATATGGACACACTATCATAAAATATGTAGCTAAATATTCCATCTATGCATCATCCTTATTGGTAATGTCATGTGAGTCAAGTGTTAGGCTAGAGACACAGAAGCAGAGGTTTGACAAGTGACAGCCATTTTTCCAAGATGATATGAGATGATTTATTTGAGGTAATTTTTAAAATTATCTAAGGCAGCAATAATTGGAGTGGTGTGTTTTCAGAACATATATCATAGCACAAAAGATCCAGTGTTGACATTATATTTGGCAACACAGATAACCATTGATCTTGCTCTTCTTCTTCCTTTTCTTCTTCTTCCTCTTCTTCTCTTCTTCCTCCTCCTGCTCCTCCTCCTCCTCCTCCTTTTTCTTGTTCTTCCTTTTCTCTAGGAATTTAAATATGGTAAATACAGAGTATGTCATTTTTTTTTAATTTTCAGTGGTTCCTTTAGTATAACTCTCCATATTTACTTTTATTGTTTTATTACTGACAATTTTGGTACCTGGGATTTCTTAATTCTATGAAGAGTTACTTCTAAAAGTAACATTTTTTGGGTCTGGTTGTGTAAGTTCTCAGTCAAGGAAGACAGTGGGTAGTAATGAAGTATAACTTTGGATTTAAGCATAGTCATTGTAAATATTTAACTTATATTTAATATTTTTTATATAATTAAGAGAAGAACTTCATCCTACCATCAACTATTTCCCCAATCCAGTACCTTTGCAGGTGTTAGGTACTGCTGAGCCCTGATCCAATGAAGATCATTATTGAGATATAGGATAAATTAATTTATTTCTTATTCTCTTGCTCTGAACATGAAGTAAAGCAAGGAGTGAGCATATACTAGAAACACCTAAGGAAAATTACAGAGACTATAAAGGCATATGAGTTGCTGAAGCTTTCTTCTTAGTACCAGATTGGTGTTCATGCGTGCTTAGATTAGACAACATTAGAGGAACATGGACCATAGATCTGGTGTCAGAGTTTAGACTGTGTTGCTTGCATATAAAAAATCATTTGGTGAAAATGAATAAAAGCATGTTGGGTCAGAAGGAAGGGGAGGAGGACCTCCCCTATCAGTGGACTTGGAGAGGGGCATGGGAGGAGATGAGGGAGGGTGAGATTGTAAGGGAATGAGGAAGGGGGTTAAGGCTGGGATACAAAGTGAATAAACTGTAATTAACATAAAAATACAATTAAAAAAAACAAGTTATAAAAGCATGTCTCCCCCATAGCTTTAAAAATATAAAACAATTCTTCACAATATCTTCAAGTAAGTCATTTTGGAATAAACTTGGTATATTCCTTTTTAAGTGACCTATACTGGTTGTATATTTTATATTCATGCTGTTTTGTTGGTTTGCTAATTTATTTTTATGCTGGAGACGGAACACAGGGTCCTGTACATGCTAAGCCCTAAGCTTTGACATCACACTCCAATATTGTAACAATAAAATAATTGTGCATATTTATGGAATGCAAGATGATATGTTGATACATGTACACAATCATCATATATTATTGTAATAGTGCCAATAAAGCAGTAGCTTTAAAAAGTGGAGATTTGACTTAAGCTTGATGTTTTAATGAGTGAAGAGTGAAAGATGTAAGACACACAGTTATTAATTACATATGCAATGTCTGCTCCTGAAAAAAACTGAAGTAAATAGACAGTACCTATTCTGGCAGTTACTCAGGTCAATATATAATGGGACCACCCATGTGTGCATTTTATTCCTTTGTCTCACCCATTGATTTTATCAGAAATTATTCAAGAATAAAACTATCCTGACAGTTCTGAGGACAAAACTGCTAATATGAAACTGAGAAAATCTAGTAGCTTTATGTCATTAGTTAAGTGGAAAAAGAGTTATATGGCTTTAAGTATACAGCCAAGGACCATGTATGGATATAACCTAGAACCTCTGCTCAGATGTAGCCTGTGGTAGCTCAGTAACCAATTGGTTTCCCATAGTGAGGGGAACAAGGACTATTTCTAACAGGAACTCAATGACTGGCTCTTTGGGCCTCCCCACCCCCCAAGGGAGGAGCAGTCCTGTTAGGCCACAGAGGAGAGCTTTGCAGCCAGTCCTGAAGATACCTGATAAAACAGGATCAGATGAATGGGCAGGAGGTCCCCCCTATCAGTGGACTTGGAAAGGGGCAGGGTGGAGATGAGGGAGGGAAAGAGGGACTGGGAGGGAATGAGGGATCGGGACAGGGCTGGGATACAGAGTTAATAAAATGTAACTGATAAGAAAAAAATAAAATTCAAAAAAAAAAAGAAATATAATGAGCCTAAGCCTAATGTTCTATTATCATAAGAAGGTCTTCAGTATTTGATAGCAATATAATTAAATTTAACAGAATAACTTTTTGTTCAGCTAATGGTTCCATTTCTTTCCTAGAGAGAACACAACTAGTAAAGATAAGAATTTATTTTCCCCTCTTTGTTCTCCACTTCTCCTTAGAAATAATGCTAACAATATTTGCCATGTATAATTCACATGCTAAGCCTAACTGAATTGTTAGATTAATAAGCTCACAGAACTTCTTGAGAGATCATACCAAATTAATCCAAACCATAAATGAATGGTCCACTGGGAGACTTTATTTAATACTTGTTAGGGAAGTCTCCTCAAATCTCTTGAATAAGAACACAGTTATATGTTACTTGCTTATCATTTACTAATCCATCTAATTATTTCAGAATATACACTTGCATCGCAATGATAGAATAACAAAAATATTATTACAAAAGCAAAGTTAATAAAATCAAATTATGTGTTCCAGCAAGCATATTCACTGTGGATTTTTGGAATCCAAATGCAATATTTTTATTTCATTCATTGATTTTAATTACATATAAAATTCTCCATCTAAGAACAATTAGTCTTAACACATTTGGCCTTTTGAATTTGAGGTAAAATTTAACCAAAATTGGACATTGGCCTGACTCTTTGCTCCTTCTAGGATGTGGAGTCAAAGAATTTACTGATGTATAACAAAGTTTAACACGTTCTTAAAAATAACTTTCTTATCTCTTTAATGTTAAACACAGCTGTGAACCCTGATTCAGGCATTGTGCTAACTGGTTTGTACAAATTTTTTTGCTTGACCTTCTGGTATATCTACTCTCTTCCAGAAACATATTCTATGATGACAGTATTATAGGTAAAAGCTTAGAATCCTGGGGAAAAGTTGGTTTAATGTGAACCAAAAGACTCTGAAAGTACTACAGTCAGAATTTGAATTAGATCATTATGAATTCCAGGTCTGTCTTCTTACTGCTTCAGCTTTATCCTTTTATTATCATAATACTGGAGATCATGTAGGAACTCAGATTCTAGTTTGTACAGGAGGTTTGTATTCCTCAGTGTTTCAATAACTCCTTATTTCCTTATCTATAAAGCTATTGTTTGTTGTTGTTGTTGTTTTGTAAAAAAAAAAAAAAAAAAAAAAAAAAAAAAAAAAAAAAAAGAGGAAAGGAAGACCTAGATAACAAGTTGGTCATCCAAAAACCTTGTCAACATGAATGTATTTTTTCCACTCATGCATGTAATCCCAGCACTCAGGGAGGTAGAGGCCGGCAGATTTCTGTGAGTTCAAAGCCAGCCTGGTGTGCCAAGTGAGTCCAGGACAGGCAAGGATTTACTTAGAGAATCCCTGTCTTGAAAAAGAAAAACAAAACAACAAAAACATCAACAAAACAAACAACAATAAAAGATTAACAAAAAAGAAAGAAAAAGAAAAAAATAATGTATTCTTTTAGGTTTGTTCTGTCTTTAAGTGATGTAAATTAATTTGAAACTCACATAAGCAAATAAGATGATTTCCTGTTTCATGCAATGTAGCAAGCTCAGGGAATGTTATAGTTAGGTATGAAAATGATAGGAGGCAGACCATATCTGACAATTCTTGGCTGTGCATTTTCTGTGTTCATTCTAGATGTAAAAACAAAACAAAAAACAACAACAAAAAAACCAGTCATGAAGAGGAAGAGCTTGTCTCTGATTTGCATTCTGCAGTGTTGGAACTACATAGAACATCTTATTCTGGGCATGTGAAAATCAATGGAGAGAAAGAATAACGATTAAAAGAAACAATCTCCATCATGAAGTTGCTTGTGCTTGTTTCTAGTCAGGCTCCAAGTTTAATTTTATTGTATAATATTTATATGAATGCACACAGACACACATGTGTCAAATATGTCTGAAACAATTATCTCCTAATGAAAAGTAGGAGTTGAAATATCTTGACGTATAGGTTTGGTATCAAAGTTTAAGATAGTTTAAGTTAGTTAAGATACTTTTTTTTTCCCCTAAGAAGACTTCACTCCTTTTAAACATTTTTTCCTATGTGTATAGAGTTCATTAGAAACAACACTTTTATATTTCCTCATAAATCTTTAATAATGTACCTGTTTATAGTTATAAATAAGATATTATATATTTGGTAGAGAAACAAATGACTTTTTTATATTTTGATACAAATATATTCTAGAAGAATTAAAATAAATCATATGACTTTCAACTCATATTTAAGTATCTATCATTTTTCTTCATTTTTCACTTCTACACCATGACAGATAATCTGTTTTAAAGGATTATATGTGTTCCTGGATTAAAACTAGAATCTACAGAAAGACGACTTCTGGGTAGATAGTATATACTTAGCGAATTGCCCCTCAAGCCTCCAGTACCTCATAGCTGTGATCATGAGGAAGTGAACAGATTGCAAAGCTGGTTCTGCCATACTTGATTCTTGTAAATACAAGCTAACAGTAATTACTTGCACTTCAGTTCAGCAAACTTGAGCAAGAGCAGAGCTACATTTTTTCCTCAGTATAATATCATCAGATAGTTATTAAATTGGGAAGAGAAAAGTTTAGGCTACACAAATAAAAAAGTTATGGATGACTAAATTACATGCATATAATAAATATTAAGGAAGACATTTCTGGTAATACAGGAACTTATATTCCAAGATATGCTATTTCCTTGGTTAAAGAAAATCATATCATAGTAGACAGCGTGAAGTACTAGAACTGACAGTGTAACAAACATCTGTTACCTCACTTTTACAGAAATCTCTTCAAAACCTCTACTAAGCAAAGCTTTCCCTTGTCTTTCCCTTGCCCTGTTTTTGAGAAATAAAATGAGTCAGTTTTAAAAGCAAGAAAATTATCAGATGGGGAGAGAATAACTCAAATGCTATATGGTTGTTAGCAGACTAAGACTAACCAATAAACCCTTGACTTTTCTTTTTCTGAACTATGCTTTTTAGATAAGAACATGCATGTGTGTGTGTATACACTCATACATATATACACACATATTTATATGTGTGTGTGTGTGTGTGTGTGTGTGTGTGTGTGTGTGTGTGTGTGAATAAATGACAAATATTCTCCCTCTGGATTTTAATAGATGAAAAAAGAAATATCCATGAGTTGTGACAAAGATTATATCCAGCCCTATTGGTTTTCACCCAAATGCTTTGAATAATGGAATTTTCCTTATATTGTCAGCTTTACTCTGCAACCCTAGGATAAAATTAGTTTTCTCATCTCTATATTGGATCCTATCTTTCAGCAGCATTCAAATTGCAATGAAGTCTCTCTTGTGGTACCCAACATTATTAGAGTACTTTAACTTATACTCAGTTGCCTAAGAACGTCCTCCCCATGGCTGAATGACCCACCATCACCTTAACAATCTTCTCATGAAAAATCTAGGCTTGCAGTTATATAGTTGAACTTGAAATGTTCTAAAAGTCTTTTGTTCTTAAACTCCAGTATTGAGATACTATAAGTTCACTCAAATTCCATTTCTATTGCAACTGGAGCTGAAATGACTTTGGATGTCCTTTGACTAAACATGTCAAAGGACAGAAGAATATTTTCTAAAATGTGTAAGTGTGCAAGAGTCTAAGAGTACCTGATTTTCTACTTATGATGAAAAGTGAGTGACCAATTGACAACCACACAGGCAAGCTAGTCACATTTGCAGACGAAAGTGTTCCTTGGAAATGATAATGACAGTCTCTTCTGGGCACAAAGGATGTTGTGATTAATTTTAAGGAAAATCAAAAGTCAGCCCATGAAGGTATTTTAGGGGGCACTAAAACCAATTACTTAAGATTTCAGCACTTAAGTTTCTTCACACATAGTTGGGAGCAAAGATTCTCTTTTGCTGCTACTCTCTAGTCCTTAGGCTGTGTTTTCAAATTAGTTGTGTGAATTTGAAGAGGGTATGAAGGCACAGGGTGTCTCTAACCTTTGACTGCCCTGTCTGGAATACTCTTAACACTCCTTTCTTGACCTTTTAGAATGAGAAAAAGAATTTATATGGACTTGTTCTGCTTAGGCTATCAGTTTAAGGTAGGAACTACTAGCCTGAAAGCTTGCACTCTCTTCTGTGTTTCCAATGGTGTCACTGGAGAGCGAAAAATCCTAGATACATTTATCTGAATCTGATTAAGTAATATTTGCTCTTTCTTGAACAAGTGGTCCCTCGTGGAGAATTATTTCACATGTCTTAGAGTTTTACAATTTAATGTAAAACAGTAACTTGCATCTCCTTCCCCTCCCCATTTGAAACAACCCCAGCTCCTCCTCCCTATCAGATGCCTAAGAAGTGTCACATTTACATTTCAACAGCTTCCAAAACAAACTATGTAGTGTGTGACTGGCTGGGTAGTCACTCCATCAGATACAACAATATTTCTCAAACACTTTGGCCTGAGCTGCCTTTGGTAGCAGGTCCACTCCTTAAAATTTGTCAGTCCCTGGACTCTGGAAGGTCCCAGAATCAAGGATTTGAGAACTGATGGTACACAGTAGTCCACTGAGAGGGAAGAGGACGACGAAAAAGAAAGGGAGACTACACCTCCTAGGATTTCAACTCAAGTTCAATCTTCCTTTTCTTTTATTTTGTCTATTTAAATAAAAATATATTCATATATAACAGAGGGGCAGATTTTTTTTGTTGTTGTTGAGTGCGGATCCAGAAATTGGTTTTCAGGTTTAAGACTTTTTCTGTGAGCTTTCTCTTTTGCCTCTCATCTGCGCCCTCCCTCTCCTCCTCCCTCCCTCACCCAGCTCAGGTTGAAACTTTGCAGTGCACGTTCACTTCTTCCCCTCCACTGATGGCTCTGAGCTCTCGAGCGCAAGCCTTCTCCGTGGAGGCCTTGATGGGGAGACCCAGCAAAAGAAAATCTCAAGACTCAAGAGAGGAAATGCAGCCTGAGCTGCAGGAGGAGCGGTGCATAGAGAAAGAAAAGGAGATGTCGAGTGCTTCTGGGGACAGCCAGCAGCCTGGTGAGTACTCTCTTGCATTACCCTGAGCACTTCCCTTGCGCACGGGCTGAATTGGATCTTCTTTGCCTAGTTCTTTGCGCAGTGGCCAAGAAGTCCTGGCACAGGACCGGTTGTGGATTGTGGAACACTTTAGCCACCTGACTTTAGGACAAATTTCAGAGAGTATGAATCTCACTGGAAATCCTGTGGTTTGTTTGCAGTGAAAAGGAGGGTCCCACTTGCTTTTACAGGACTGATTTACACACCTCTTACAAAATCCTAAGAGCCAGACTTGGCTGTTCCTTTCAGTAGGAAGCAGACTGTCTCCCAAATTCCCCAGGAAAATCTAGTTTCAGAGTCAGCTTATAGCTGGTTGCGGGTGAGAGAATGTTAAGAGTACCACCTTTCATGGGATGCAAATTGGGCCCCTCTCTCTTCATTAAGAAACCACAAAGGGTTCTGTGGGGAATTTACGAATCAAACTTCTGCGGGGCAAGGGGATTAGGAAGAGGTTTATTAGTTCAAATATAGTTTCCTGGGAAAGGGGTGTGTGAAACCTGACAAACTCTCAAATCCCGTGTCTAGCAGAAAAACGACCCAAGGCAGAATCTTCAAAAACTGCTTTCTCCTGCTCTGGCGGCAAGAACAGCAGACAAGAAAGTCTGCAAGAAAAAAGTATTATCCAAGTGGAGCTTCAAGGATTCGACTTATGGAAGAGATTCTACGATATTGGGACTGAGATGATCATCACCAAGGCTGGCAGGTTCCTTTGGCTCGGCCAGTGATTTCCATGAATCCCGTACAGTAGGCACTTAAGGAGGAGAATCCCGTTTTGTAACGTGAAACCCCTCCCCCTTTCCACTTTTTGGCAGACATTAGAAAGCCACAGACTATTCAGTCCGTTGCTTTGGGAAGTACCTTGCTACATTAAACGATCTACTCATGTCTTCTGATACATCCTTACTCCATGGACTCACTCTTTCAACTTCTGCCTGGCAAGTGCCAGATGTCTTTCCAACTTATCGTTGTGGCCAACCTCTCAGTGCAAGCCTAGAAAACAGCAGCAAATACTCCACCCAGCACACCATCCCCGGGCTCAGACCCCTGGGAAGTCAGCCTTTCTAAAATCTAATCTTTGGTGTGCTGCAGTCTCCTAAGTATTCTTCCTAACTTCAACCTTTCACAAATCTACCTGACACCCCCTTCTACTAAATACAGGAAAAGAACAAAACTTTTCCTGTCCTATTTTTCTCTCTTATGATTTTTAATATCATGTGGGAGGTGGTGGATGACGACTTTTCATAAAGATATTCTCCACCACTAGGAAATCTTGAACTTGTTAAATCAGCCCTTTTTCTTACATTAAAAAAATGCCATTCCCTAACCCATCATGGAAAGGGAAGAGTAATGACTGTATTTGTCCACAACTTATCTTCCTTCAAAATATCTCTAATATCTCCCAGGTTCTATTTTCTATCCAAACCCCTATTTTCTTTTCCACAGACGTATGTTTCCTTCTGTTCGGATCAAGGTGAAAGGGATGGACCCAATGAAGCAGTACTATGTGGTTTTGGATATTGTGCCAGTGGATTCCAAACGCTATAGGTGGGTAGAGAGATATTCTACTTTACATAGTTAAGGTCCAAACAGGCTGAGGACACAGATTCAGAGCATCAGTCCTAAAGCCTGACACCTGACAGCAGGCTATATAAATATATATATATATTATACCTGGTGAGGAGAGAAGCTTTCTCATACTTGGTCTCTGATAGCTGAATTTTCTCATTTGAATCTGGGTTCAAAGTGAAGAAAGGGTTGGCACATTTTATTCCCTCCTGGGGAAGTTGGTGTTAAATGGCTGCCATTGTACCTTCTGCCTATCCACTCTTTGTGCCTGGGAGTTGTAAACTGCTGTTGATCTGGGTTCTCGCATCCTGGAGGCAAGCAGTTTGAAAAACATTAGGAAGAAATACCTTAGACTCAAGGTGGACCCTGGTTTCTGGAAACAGGCTGTAATCTGGGCAGGTTCTCAAATGATGTCAGGATTTGCCCAAACCTAGTGGCAGGTTCCTAAGGTCAGGGTTCGTTTTTTGCCCATATGCTCTCTCCGTTTTTAATATTTTTGCCTGAAGGGATGGTCAGATCCAGAGAGTGCCTGGATTCTATTATTATTTTTCTCTTGAAGTCCTTGACTAGGATGGACCAAATGCTTATAAATTGCTATAAAGATTAGAACATTTCCAGCTAGCTGCCTAGAAGTGCTGCCCTGCTGATGCTTTGACTAGGAACTCTGAAAGTGAAGGTGAGGGTGTCTGGCCCTAGGGAAGAGCCTATTTAGCCTTGTAGCTGTTTCTAGAGGCAAGAAACTTACTGCAACTCAGCAGCAAGTTGAAACTTTCTAGGCCTGGAAACAGAAGCAGCTGCTTGCTTTTCAAGTGCTGGGTAGGGTGGGCAATCCTGAGCAAAACAGTTTGAAATAGGAAACAGTTCGAAAAATCAGCCCCTCTGGCTTCACGGGGCAGGGTTCCTTTGGAGTTTTCTGATGTGAACTTTCATTGGCAAAGGGATTCCCAGCAAAAGCGGGTTTTGACAAAAACTATTAAGGGTGTGGTGGGCAAACATAGTGTCTGGCTCTCTCTTTCGTTCCTCGCGCTTCTAACCTGTCGATTTTTTTTCAGCATAGCTGCAGTGAGAAAATAAATCAGACTGATTCCTTCCCGTTTTTTGTGAGGAAATACCAGACGCAGATATCCCATGCCATTTTACTCGCTTGGGTACTTCAGTGCATTTTGATAGCATATGTGTATGTGTTTGGTGCCTTTGAAAGCTCTTTGGAAATGAAACTGCATCTTCTGTTTATATACTAGATGTTAATTTTTGCTGAGGCTCTTAGGTGAAGAACTCTGAAGCCCCCCCCCCCATCTCTCTGCTTTGTGCTAGCTGAGCCTAAAGCCACACCGACATTTTTTCATTCCCTCAGGTACGTGTATCACAGCTCACAGTGGATGGTAGCTGGGAATAGTGACCATTCGTCCATCACTCCCAGATTCTACGTTCATCCAGATTCCCCTTGCTCAGGAGAAAACTGGATGCGTCAAATCATCTCCTTTGATCGAGTGAAACTTACAAACAATGAGATGGATGACAAGGGTCATGTAAGTGAGCACAATCTTTCACCTAGAGGAGGTAGGTGCCTAGGCTCCAGGCCAGAGCTAGCCCTCAAGTGGTCGCTCTTTTTTTGTAAGTTTGGGGGGGGGAGTAAGCTCTTGGATTTGTAAGTTGGAGACCACAAAGGAGTCTTCTAACCTCTGCCACCTGAGGATGCTGGACTCTGGGAAGGAGTGCAAGGTGCTTGAGAGCCCAAAGACCCCCAAAGAAGAGAGCAGTTTAAGCTAGAGAGCATGTACTGCTCTGGAGAGTGCAAGGGAACACTTCACAGTGCTGTAAGGCATATAGTGGCTTCGCAGGCAACACTGTGGGCTTTTGCCTTTCCTGAAGTCCACATATTTGTTACATGGGTACCTTTGATATTATGTGATGGGAGGATGTAAGGCAGCAAATGAGAGGCCAGAATGGAAATTTCCACAACCTGCTTCTCAGGAGTCAGTTCCTGCTTATTTTTAGGTTTCCTGGATCTTAAGCCCTCTCAACCTAGTCTTGTGCCAGCCACAAAAGGATTAGGTGGTGGGGAATATCAGATTTCTGGCCATATTTGGGAACATCAGTTACTGCCCAGAGAGTTCATATCATTTGATCAGCTCCCTAGGGCACTTCCACGTCACAAGATCATCCACATTTGGAAGCAGGAAAGGCTGGATATGGAATTTGCTGCATAGTGCCCATGTCACTGTGATGCCTTCCTCTGGAAAACTTACAACCAGGAGGGTTTCTGTTGGGGGCCAAAGCCTACAACAGAGTCCTTGTTTGTGGTTATCTGAACCTTCCTGGCATACTTGTATCTAATTCCTGGGGTGTGTCTTCATTGGAGGTTATTGTAAACTGGGGGTGGTGTTGGGAAGAAGTCAGTGTCTCAGAGAGCATTTAACCATTTCTTCTTTAGATCATTCTGCAGTCCATGCATAAGTACAAACCCCGTGTGCATGTGATGGAGCAGGACAGCAGGACTGACCTGTCCTTGATTCAGCCCTTTCCTACTGAAGGAGTTAAAACATTCTCCTTTAAAGAAACTGAATTCACTACCGTGACAGCTTACCAAAACCAGCAGGTAACATAGCCCCCAGGAGGTGGGAGTGGCCCTCCTGATATAATGTATGGGTTGAATTTTAAACAATGGAGAAAAAAGTATCATTGTTTTATTCAATATCAAGTGAGATTTGATAAAAAAAAAAAAAACTTGTGTGTTTCTTGTGTGAAACAAGAGATCAGAGCAAAAGGAACCAGTAGGCAAAGGAGACAATAATATTAAATCTGACTTATTTGCTCACATATACCACATTATAGTGGTAGAATTATTCCTGAGAACATAGGCTGGATTTTTCCTTGTCTTTCTTTTGAATTCATAGATTACCAAACTGAAAATAGACAGGAATCCATTTGCCAAAGGATTTAGAGATCCTGGGAGAAACAGGTAAGTAAAGTAACAATCATATTCAATATATATGTAACCCCTTTAATAAGTACTAGAAATAATAGGCAAGTAGAATTGCAAACAGACCAACTGTACGTAACTTTTTATGAGTATTAAAGATAACTTAACTATATAGATCAAAGACTCGGAAGTTTACACTTCAGCACATAGTAGGTATTAGGAAAATATCCCTCTTACCCTGTGTTAAGACATTTGTAGTATAGACTTGTGGAGCTTACAGAAATCTCCCCAGATCCTAGCTACTAGCATGGATTTTACAGATGTTTATAACCTAATAATTCAGATGATCCGTCATAAAATATAACAGGTTTATATGAATTATTATATTCACAAGGTGTTTTCTAGAGTTACTAAAATAATAAATATCTTTTTTAGGGGTGTATTGGATGGGTTTTTAGAGACCTACCCATGGAGGCCTACTTTCAGTATAGATTTGAAAACTTTTGCTGCAGACACACAAAGTAAGAAAACTTATAACTTTTGTTTTATTTTTACGTATTATTGCAGTAACAACTCTTATACAAAATATATGCCAGAAAAAAACTGTGTTCACAAGAACTGTGTATTTACTATGTGGGGAAGTCAGAAACAATGACAGACAAACTGACACCTAAGGGAGATAGTGAAATTATGTTGATGATGGTATATTGGTTATCTCACTTACTGAATTATCTTACATGTTTATCATGACATCATTCGTGAATTCCACAGTATCTCATTCTTTTATATGAAGAATTTATGGACCTCTGGCCCATTTGCAGCTTAATTTGGAAGTCAATTAGCTGAATAAGTTTTATTGTTTATTGTTTGAATGACTTCACTTAAGTTTTATCTTTACTTTGTTCTAATTTATCATTTTATTGGCTGAAAAGTAAATATAAAAAATAACACAGAGTGATCACAAAGCACCTAGGTTGTTTTCTAGGTGTTGCTTTTATTTTCAAAATCCTCAAAAATTTACTGAACATTGGATGCAAAGTAACAACAGCATATTGTAAACTGTATAGCAAGTAAGCTAAAATGTCTGATGAGCATAGTATATAAGTTAGGAAGAAATAAATTCAAGTATAATACTAGAAATCTGTATATAGGATGTGGCATACTACTACTTGAAGGGAAACGGAAAGTAAAGGATGAATACTACAAACAAAATAATAATTAAGAAATTATTCTTAATAAGTCAAGAAAGGAACTCTCAGCATACAGAAACACAAAATGGCCTAAATCTAACATAAATGTGGTGCAGTTTGTCTACTTCTTAAAATTTTAAATGATTTCTACCTTATACATTAAAATTGAGTATATTACTAGGGTACCATGTGATGTGTTTATTCATGTATACATTAAAAGTGTTTAGATTCAATCATATTTATCTTCTCAAGCATTTGTCACTTTTCTGTGGTGAAAACTTTCAAAATTCATTGTAAAGTTTTTTTTTAATTTACAGTTTATTCACTTTGTATGTATCCCACCTGTAGCTCCCTCCCTCTTCCCCTCCCAGTCCCACCCCTCCTCCCTCTTTTCCACCCATGCCCCTCTCCCAGTCCACTGATAGGGGAGATCCTCCTCTCCTTCCTTCTGCATTGTAGAGTTTTTAAAAGCACAATATATTATTGTTAAATATAGTCTCCTTACTGTACAATAGCAAAGGTGAACTTCCTGCTAGTATCTAAATATAACTTAGAACCCACTGATTTGACATTTGTCCATCAGCACTTGAACTCCCCCCCCCCCCCATTTCTCTCAGTGTCTGGTAACTACTATTATGTTCTCAGTTGTCATAGTTCACATATTAGTGAAACCAAACAGCACTTGCCTTTCTGTATCACAACCGATATAATTGTCATGAGTATTTAAAATAATTGTAATGTGTTTCTTCTCAAGCAGTGCATTGAGTAAAGAAAGCATCATCATCACACTTGGATAATGCATGTGTTCTAGTAAAATAATCCACAACTTTATTTATTCAATTATTTAACTATAAATAGAATATTTTTTATTTGTAAACAGCATAAAACTTTCTCCATCTTTATTCCACTAAAGTTGTTTGTCTTTGGACATTTATTTAACATTACACTTATGGAACAAGATGTCAACATTACATTAAAGTTTTACGTGGTGACAAAACAAGTAATTTTAATGTAACAAAATTGTTGAACTGATGTGTGTTAGTGAGTTGCATAGAAAGCTATGAACAGTTCTTTTACTAAATCAGTTCAAATAACAGCATTAGGCAACCTGATTTTTAAATATCCAAGTAGCCTAATTTCAAAAAAGACAAAAGTGACCATTAATTGATAGTAAACTTCATCATTTATGGTGTACAGAGTGCACTCAAATTGGAGAGGGGCAATAATTTTTAAAATAGCTTTTGACTGCTTTGCTACAGGTATTTGTCACTCTGCTTATAAAACATTAGCATATATTTTTATTTACATACAAATATACCCAAGAAAAATAACAAAATTATCAATAAAATCTGACAATTTCATCAAGTATGGTCAAACTTAATTGACTGAACATTTACAAAAAATAAAGTTCAGAACCTAGATTTTTCTTGTACCATATAAATATTTCCAATCTTTATTATCTGTTAAAACAGTGGTTCTCAAGCTTCCTGTTGCTGCAACCCTTTAATACAGTTTTTCATGTTGTGGTGACCTCAAACCATAAAATTATTTCTGTTGCTACTTCATAACTGCAATTTTTCTACTGTTATGAATCATAATATTAATATCTGATATGTGATCTCCAAATGGTTTGAAACCACTATGTTAAACAATAAAAAAATTTGGATGCAATTGCGTAAACACATTTCTTCCCACCTTGATGTGTCTGAACTTGAAACACTGTCTTCAAATCTTGGTAAAAAGAATGGTAAAAATCTCATCTGTGATTTTCACACAAGACAAAAGTGTAATGATTGTCAATATGTTTTCCATCAATAAAATTATTTTCATATTTGCTAGCTTTTTATGCTGAAACAATCTGTAAAACCCGAAGCAAAAAGTTCAAAACGCAATTTAAAAAATAATATGCAGTTTAAAAATTAAAAAGTCAGTTTTTATTTGTGATATATTATTGGCTGAGTTACATATACGGCTTCTTAACTGTTGGGCAAAATGTAAAGACCTGGAGTATAGTGTGTAATGCACAGTAACAGTACTGTCAGTAGTAGAGCCACCATATTCAGAGTCAGTCAGAGCAATAATACGATCTTTTTCTAAGATGGAAGAACTGTGAACTTGCAAAGAAAAACTACTCCAAGAATGGGACAGAAAGGGCAATACATAAGATTACTGGTTCAGCAGGAAAATCAGGTTCATTCTTCTCTGACTTGTCATTCACAGGTGGAAGCAGTGGCTCATCTCCAGTGACCTCTAGTGGAGGAACTCCTTCTCCTCTGAACTCCTTACTTTCCCCATCTTGTTCCCCACCTCTGGTTCACATACCTCCAAGCTCCTTTGCAGTCACATATCCAGAGGCATACCTGCCCAACAGCAACCTACCCTTCTGCTATAGAATTTGTTCAACTAATTTTTGGCAACCACAACCTTTTGTCCTACCTACTCCTGAAAGGCTGCCGAGCTACACCAGTCCTCAGTCTTTAACCCCATTCATAATGGAAGTGCCCATGGTATCTTCCAGAGGCATCATCTATTCGAACAATAGCTTACATGAAGACTGCAATGGGCAGTGCCTACAAGAGTCTCATTCTGCCAATAAAAAATTATATGGATTACAGAATCCTGGAAACATTTTCCAGCCAAACTCCATTGCTCACGAAGAATTCAGTTGCCCTTTTCATCCTCATAATGGCTGTTGTAGTTACAACTTCTCCATGGCACCTAGACTGGAAAATTCTGCCAATCACCTCAGTGAAAATGTCAGCAGTCAGATTTCTTTTGAAGAAGACAGATGTGGTCATTCCCATTGGTACCCTGCAAGCAACCATTGCCTTTAATGGAACAACAATCATATTTTAACACATTTACATGTAAGCACCCATTTTCTTAATTTTTAACAAAAGAGCAACATCTCTTAAAAGCATCCTGACCCAACAGCATTGTTTTGTTTTGTACTTGAAGTAACTTAACAAGTGTTTACAAGAATTTCTATATAATGTCATCTGTGACCTGTAAGAATAGGACATTAAAATAACCTTGGTCCTCTAATAAGTTGCTTAATAAATATTATTTGATGAGATAATGCATCAGTGATAATTAATGGCAAGAGATTAAATCTCCAATTACATTGTCAACTCATCATACATCTGTGTTTTACCTATTAACTAAGATCAAAGTAAGATGTATATAATTCATGTAAAAGCAATAAAAATATTTCAATTTTATCTGTGAAGATTGGCTACACTGTAAAATATCAAACAATTATGGCAAAAAACGAATTGTTTGATTTATATTTTGCTTCTGAAAGGAATAGTAATTACAGTTTTAAGTTGTTGACAGGAACACAAGTTTCAAGTATTATTTTCCATTAACCTGTGTAGCCTAGATACTTTTTAATTCTGAAAGGATGCAAAGATCATGTGAAAGGTAAAGAATTCCAAGTAACTTTAATCTTTGTTTCCTTTTATTTTTTGATATTTCATATATGAAGTGTGTTACTAAATGCCTCTAAAAATCTTATTCATTTTACATACTAAAACACATGATTTTAGCCCTCTAAAAACTGAAATAGTATTTGAAGGGAAAGAATATATTTGAGTCCATAGATATGAAAGTAACATTAGTTAGTAGAATTTAATTCCCATTTTCCCATCCTGTGTGTTCGTCATGGTAAATGTAATTGAACAAAGGTAAAAAGTAAAACTTTGTTTTAGTTTTTTTAATTCAAATACAATCATGATTTATAAAGTATGGCATACTCATTACATATCTTTAAAATCAATGAGATATTAATATTTCTAGCACAGTTGCAGTCATTTTACTAAACCAAGTACTTTGATTCTAGTAATATGAGTTGACTTTTCTCAACACTAACCAATCTGCCAAAAAGCTTTTCTTATTTTTCTAAAACATAGTATTTATTATATTAACCAAAAGAGTTATTTCCTCTCAAATACTCCTTATAATTAATGCCTTTCTATAAATTATAATCTCCTGACTTGCAGAAATATATACAGAACAGCACAAGGTTACATAAGATTAAATATTCTAGTAAAAATAATATATTATTTACAGCTTAAACTAATGGAATATCTATTGAGTCTCTGAGGTATGAAATATATACTATCTAAGATTGTTGAACAAGGGACTAAACAAACAAGGACAATTTAATTTTGCTTACACTACAATAGGAACTCTCTAGGCAAACTTTAGTAATATTAATTATGAATTTAACAATGGTGTCTTATCAAAATATAATGAAACCATATGATCTCCTATATGTGATTACTCTTTAAGTGACAAGAAGTTATTTAACTGAAAAGTAAAGAAAATCTCTGAGTTGTTCTTTAATTATTACATAAAGGAAGATATTAATTTTATAGCTATTCCAGAGTATATATACCAATGCTTTAAATGTCAGGTATTTTTGTTATGTGTTCTAGTCATAAATCTAAGCATAAATAATTATACTAGCAATAGTAATTAACAGAAAGAGGCAATATTTTAAATGCTGTAAGTTTGGTATTTATCTTACCTTATTTCATTAAAAGTTCATAATTGTACTCTCACAGTTTTAATCATAGTAAACGAGAGAAAGCCTTCATAGAAAATTAGACTTAGAAAAATTCTCAATCAAATATTCCATTTTTCTTGAAATAAACTGTCCATCTGCAGAAATCTGTTACCACTAACTCATGCACATAAATATTTAATGCCTAAACATATGGTATAGAACTTAAGAAAGTTGATAAATTGTGGATACGGTTATTTAACAAAAAAAATTATCTGTCCATATTTAACTGCCTTTCTTTAAAAACTTTCAAAAGCATCTGGTTAGGCAAAGTGTGAAATTGTTAGCACATGAAAGTAGTCACATGATACTGCATAAGTTCCAAATTCTAGTAATTAAACATTGTATTTTCACCTGGTTTGAACACACACACAATCACTCACTTACACACACACACACACACACTCTCTCTCTCTCCTTTAAAAAAAAAGTCTGCATTTAGATATCTTGTATTTAACCCGATATCATATGTGACTTTCCCAAATAAACCTTGCATCAATTTTGGAAAACTTGCACATTTAATCAGGAAATAAGTAAATGGTATTTTTACCTTTATATAGCTCTAGTTAGCTTAAACCTGTAGTCAGATCCCCTGATCAAGAAGGTATTTTATGGAACAGTCATCAAGCTGAAATCAATGTCAAAAGTTGCATTTCAATGAAGGTGTAAGTGGACAGATTGTTATATTACATTGCTCATTACATTTCAAATATTAATATAAGACTTTTGGTAACATAATTTAGAACATAAATACCTTTAGTATCATTATTTCTTTTCAGTATAGGTGCCTAAACTATATGGATATTATATTTTAGAAGACCAAAGTATAACTTTATAGCAATTTAAGTTACATACTTTTAAAATCTTCAAATTAACTAATGTCATTGCTTCTATTTAGTGTGCTTTGAAAACAAAGAGGCTTCTTCAAAACTCCCATGCTGTAAAGAAATGTTTCACACTGCGTTCAGTCATGAATTCTCCATATGGTCTGAGGATGGACATGATTTCATTCTTCTGTGATGCTGAAATATGTCTGTGGCAGGAAAAGAAACGAACTATTAGTCTCAGCAAGTGAGGACTCCATGGTATCTCATGTGCTGACAACATGACCAGGGAGGCAACAATGCATAAAGACAAGCATCTGCACTGGACATCATGGAAGAATTTCCTTACATTCTCCTAATCGTTTCTATTTCATACCTTGGGGAAATAATGGCACACAAAGCAGGTACAAATGTAGCTTTGAAATATTACTGATGTGCCAGGCGGTTTTCTAGCTGAGGCAGAATATAGCTGAAATAAATGTGTTGGATAAATACTAAAATATATTTTTCAAAAGTTTATATGCATTCTAACAACAAATTTAGTATGTTTGATATAATAAAACTGTACACATATTATCATGTATGAAGTAGGACTTTTTTTTTACATTTTTGTTTCCTAATTTCATCTCACTGATAAGTCATAAAAAATGTATATGGTTATATAAATTACAGATGTCACTCTAATATGTATATATACACACATAATGTGTGTGTGAGAGAGATCTCCAATGTTATATTTAGTTTTCTTTTAAAATGGTTTACAGTGTGTTTTTTTTCTCCCACTCTTAAAGAGAGATGCTGTACAGAAAATTTACTCATTAGGTATTCATTAGATACTGACATACATTATCAATTATGTATACTTATGTGGAGAGGCATATTTAAATATATTTAGAAATGTCTAATGCATATGCTCTGCTTTGAGAATTGAATTGACAGGGTAGAAGTACAATGTTTTGTATTCCAATTTAAAGATATGTTGACTCTGTGCTGAAATATATTCAACCAGCCAAAATAACAAAAACATTCCAGTATCCAGCAACAGTTTACCAATTGATTTCACTGGAATTTAGCATGCTTATTGGAGGAGCTATAAAAACAAACCAAATGTATAAATAGCTTGGGCACTGGTGGTAGTTGCTTTGATATAACTACCTTGATATACATTTAATCTTCTTAGATTTTTCTGCAATTAAATGGTATTTTGTATTAAAACTCTATAAATAAACATGGTTTGGATGGCAACATAAAACAGAATGAATAGATAACATAGACCATTCAAAACGCATCCCATATGTAAAACTATTTAGACATACGGGGCTGGCCAAATGTAACATGCTGTTTCAATAAAATATTGAGAGTAAAATGATGACTATCATTTCCTCTCAAAGTTTCAAATGTTCATGTTTACAAATTTGTCCTGCACATTAATATATAAACATACATTATAGTGAGCAGATGTACAGGAAAATGTTATAGTATCTTTGTATTTAGTTCAAATGTATATACATCTTTATTGTCTCATTTTTAACTGCTTAAAAGAGTAACAACAAGTAAAGTTAAATGTAATGGAAAATTCTGAAAGTACTTTACAATGCATAGTAGCATAAAACACTTTAGTAAAATATATTGATATTGTTTAACATGAAAAAATTTTGACTTTGATTTAATATCACATTTTTATGCACATGATGGTATAATGTAATATTTTAGCTATAAAATCTTACTAATATGAAAAGAAATAAAATAATGATCTTGTGTTAGATAAAATGTGATATAATGTTTTTCATTAAATATGTAGTTCAATTATTTTTTATTTTCTCACTTTACAGCTTGTTTCTAGCCCCTTTCCATCTCTCCTCCTAGTCCCACCCACATGTCCCCTCCCCCCCCGCTACCTCCTGCTCAGTGAAGGTGAGGTCTCCAAGGGGTACCAACCTACCCTGGCACCTAAAGTCACAGCAGAACTAATGGCAGCTTCTCCTGCTGAGGCCAAATAAGGCAGCACAGCTAGGTGAAAGGGATTCAAAGGCAGGCAACAGAGTCAGAGACAGCCCCTAATCCCATTGTTAGGGGACCCACATGATGATCAAGCTGCACATCTGTTACCTTTGTGTAGATGATCTAGGTCCAGTCTGTGTATGTTCTTTGGTTGGTGATTCAGTCTCTGTGAGCCCCCATGGGCCCAGGTTAGTTGATTCTGTAGGTCTTCTTATAGTGTCCTTGACCCTGCAGGCTCCTTCCATCCTTCCTCCCTGAGCTCTTCTTACTGTTTGGCTATAGATCTCTGCATCTTCCAGCTTCTGGATGAAGCCTCTCAGAACACACTTATGCTAGGCTCCCGCCTGCAAGCATAGCAGAGTATCATCAATAGTGCCAAAGGTTGGCTCTCTCTCATGGGGTGGGTCTCAGGTTGGGCCTGTCATTGTTTTGCCACTCTCAATCTCTGCTACATCTTTACCCCTGTGCAGTGCTTTCAGACTTAACCTTTATTTAAATCGTACCTGGAATTTTCATATTTCATTGATAACCTTATAGTTTTGTGACTTCTAGCCAATTTTTTGCTGAATTTTTATATTTTTGGAAAGACTGTTGTCATAAAACAGCACACACACCATAGATAGATAGATAGATAGATAGATAGATAGATAGATAGACAGACAGATTTTATTTTGAAAGAGGCAATAAAAATTAATGTTGAAATTCAAAAACTTATCACCACCACAAAAATTATATTTCATTTTAATTAAGGGAAGTCATACACAGGTCAAACTGAATATTTGATTAATAGTTGCATTTTGCAAATCAGGGTTGGCTTGTCTTCAATGTTAATAGACAAAGAGAGAACAGTTTTGGCAAAAATATAACTTTGTGACATGTCGTGGTGTTTATTTTTAAGAAAATACTTATTTTTCTATCATATATTGCATCCCAACTGAAAATTCCACTCCCTCCTCTTCTCGCAGTTTCTTCCAAGCCTCCCCTCTCCCCCTGATCTACTCTTCTGTTTCCCTTTAGAAAAGAGAAGGCCTCCCATCAATGTCAACCAAACATGGCATAACAAGTTAAAATAAGAGTAGGCACATACCCCATTATAAAGACTGGACAAGGCAATCCAATAGAAGGAAAAGAGTCCCAAAAGCAGGCAAAAGAGTCAGAGACATCCCCTCTACCCAATTAGGAGTCCCACAAGAACACCAAAGTACACAATCATAGCATATATGCAGAGGACTTAGGTCAGACCCATACAGGCTCTCTGGTTGTTCAGTCTCTGTTAGCCCCTATGAGCCCAGGTTGGTTGATTCTGTAGGTTTTCTTGTGGTGTCCTTGACTCCTGTGGTTTCTACAATTCTTCCTCCCCCTCTTCCAAGGAATGTTCCGAGCTCTGCCTAGAGTTTGGCTGTGGATCTCTGAGTTTGCTCCTATCAGTTCCTGGATGAAGCTTCTCTGATGGCAATTGGGCTAGACTCTGGTCTATCAGTATACCACAATATCATTAGGAACTATTTCATTGACGTTTTTGCCATTTGTGTTTGGTTCTATTCTAAGTCTCTAGCTTCTAGGTCCTGGTACTACAGGCAGTGTTGGGAGTGGGCTCTCTTTCATGGCATGAGTCTCAGGCTCGACCCGTCATTGTTTGGCCACTTCCATATGTTTGGCACAACCTTTAACCCAGCACACTTTGCAGGCAAGGCAGAACATAGGTCAAAAGTTTTCTGGCTGGATTGGTGTCCCATTCCCTCTACTGGAAGTCTTGCCTGGTTAAAGGAGATGGCCAGTTCAAGCTCCATGTATTCCACATTGCTAGGAATCTTTGGTTGTAAGTAGTGAGCAAAGGCTGAATGCAGTATTGCAAAAGAATCTGTGGGCCTAAGTTTCACACATATGAGATTAAGGTAAATTAATCTGGTGTGTGCACTTAAATGTTGGAAACAAGTTCAGCAAGTGTGAGGAAACAAGGCAGTTGCCCTGAGTCCTGGACTTTCCAGTGGGTAGTAAGTATAACAATCCCCATTTATGCTAACAAAGGCCTGATACTCGACACACACATATACAACTTTAATTTATTCATATACATATATTTCCTACTAAACTATGAGTGGTGGGGAAATGGAGGTTTTTTTGAGTAAAATCTATATCTATTTATGTTTTAAACATTTACATATGTATACATGTATATATATAT
>NW_026585687.1:4799554-4843420 GCF_907164565.1 Psammomys obesus
ATATATATATATATATATATATATATATATATATATATATATATATTACTGAAACTTGAAAGAACACAAAACCAAAAAGGTGCAGAATCCCAAATAGTTTTCAGTTTGACTTACAGACTGTGTCTATGCAAGCTAGGAAATTCTATGTAGGTGAAGCCACAAAATATTAACAATGATTCTCACATATGAATATTTACCAAATTAAGGTCCCCCAAACTACAAGGAAATAATCAAGAATACAGTAAACCTATCGCACTATAACTTATTGCTTTGGTTAGTTGTGGTCTTCCTTAAATATTTTTATATGACTTTTATTAATATTTTCCTATTTCTGTGAAAAATAATATTTTTTTTCTTTTGGAATTTTTGTTCTGCTTTTGATGGATGTAACTGAGCATGTTTAAGGGATACAATGTGCTGTTATGATACTTGTGTATCACATCAGGGTAATTTTCGTATGTATCACCTTAAATATTTTTCACTTCTTTCAGGCAAGAATTTTTTTATATTTTAAATTGTTTTTTGTTTGTTTGTTTTTTTCTTCTACATATATATATATATATATATATATATATATATATATATATACATACATACATCATGGTTGTAGCCCCATCCCTCTTCCCCTTCCAGTCCTGTCCTTCCTCCCCTCTCCCCGCTGACCTATTCCTCAGAAAAGAGGAGCTCCCTTTTCCATCTACCCCAGCCCAACAAGTTGCATCAGGACTGAACATGTCCTCTTCCCCTTTACCCTGGCAAGGCAGTGGCTCCAGCAGTGATCAAAAAACTAGCAAGTGAGTCCTTGTCCAATGCTGTCCCCACTTCCCTTACTAGAGGAGCCACATGAAGTCTTACTTTTTCATTTGCTAAATTTTTGTAGGGGGCCTAGGTCTAGTTCATGCATGGACCATGGTGAACTTTCAAAGTCTCTCTTGTCTCTTTTGGTTGTGGTTGACTATTGCTAACTGAAGTCAGGGTTCTATATAAAAGAGTATCAGGATTTAGAGGGGGGCGGGGCAAGATGGTGGCGCCAGGAGGACTCTCATTCTGAGGAGCAACACAGCAGGATTGTCACAGTGACCAGCAATCAGAACTCGCGGCCATAAAACACAAGTGATTGTGTTTCACAGGTGAGAGGATACCCCACGGTGGGGGGCTCAATCAGCTTTAACTCACCTGGCTAAACCACGGAAGAGATCCTGGTTCCGCCAGGCGCTTGGTCGCCAGCCCAGAGCTACACGCCAGCGCAATCTGGTCACGGTCCCAGACTGAACTGTGGGCCCACAACATCATAGAGTGGATTTCCCAGTCGAGAGATAACCCCACGGAGCAGGAAACTATTGGGACCGACCTTAGGTCACCCAGACATCCCCTGGAAAAGACTCCGGTTCCGCGGGCGCCCCAGGAGCCAGCCCAGAGCCAGAGCCGGGACCCAGGCACCTGCACAGAGCCCTGCCTGCGCGCCTGATTCACCACCTCAGATAGAACTGTGGGCCCCAGGGCACCAGGGCACCACAGACTGAGTCTCACTGTCAGGTGTAAACCCACAGGGAGGGAAACGGCTGGTCTGATCTCAGAGCACTCAGCCGACACCCCCACCCCGAAAAGGTCTCGGGAAAATCACCCAGTTAGGCAGCCAGCCGCCAAGGCTCCCAATGGCCAGAAAGGCAGAGCCACAAATGGGCATCTGTGCCTGTGGGTTCTACTCGCCACCCCAGACAGAACAGTGGTCCCCAAAGCAAAGACTGGGTGACTCTGGCAGGAGGAAACCCCCAGCGGAGGGGATCATCAGCTCTAACGCTTAGGACACCCAGCACCAAAACACTTCCTGGATTCACGCAGACTCTAGGCTCTAATGCAGGCAGGAGCGCTGTGCTCTGCCGCCATTATTGAGTTCCCCTAGGACACTGGGATACACAGCTGCATCCTCAGACCTACAAAAGCCAGAGAGCCATTACAGCAGCCCTCAGATACTGTGCCAAGGATCAACCAGTTATTCCTAGCTAGACTGTCAAAACTGTGGGAATCCCTGGTCCTTCAAGAGGGCTGCACCCACAGCGTCTGGACCAGAGCAGTGCCTGCAGCCGCCATCCCAGACAGGGACACACAGAGAGTGAGGCACCCAGCCTCCAGACCAGAGCAGCGCCCCCAGGCGCCAACTCAACCTAGGTGCACATTCTCCAGGCCCAGAGCAGAGCACTCAGCCTCTGGCCCAGAGACTTGCTGGGTGCACCTCTCACTTTCCCGGACAGAACTGTGCGCCCCAGGATAACAGACTGAGTTTCCCTGTTGGGAGAAAACCCCACAGCTAGGGAATCAGCAGGTTCTTCAGGAGGACTGTACCTGGAAATTTAGTGAGCAGCAGCACACTAAATTTATAACGAGAAACCCAGCAGTGGGGCAGCTGTCTTGAGAACTTCTATGGGTAAGAGAAGATCCCCCCCCCTGCTTAACAAAGACCACAGTTACTACTCAGGGCTATAAACCTGAGGTGAACAGTGGCAATTCCTGAGAAACACTGGCCATACAGTGACCATAACCAAAAAGCAGAGGAGGACTCCTTCAGGAAAAATCATCTTCCAGCCAAAGGGATTCTCCCTACCTCAGGACTCCAGGAAGTGCAGAAACTAACAGCCAACACCTAAATCAGCCCAATGGGTAGAGGTCAGCGTAAAAGCTCAACCAACAAAAGACAGAGCAATATGGCATCTCCAGAAACCAGCCATCTAGGGGTGAACAGCCCTGGACAACACAGCATAATAGAAAATCAAGAAGATGACCTTACATCTATGCTGATGAAGAGGATAATCGAGGAAACAAATAAAATATGTAAGGAATTAGAGGAAGATAAAACCAAACAGATCATTGCTATCCATAAAGAAATGGAGGAAGTTAAAGACAAGCAGATTATGGCCATCCGTGAAGAAATACAGGAAGATGCAGTCAAACAGCTTGCAGCCTTCAGAGAAGAAATAATTAAATCACTGAAAGAAATAAAAGAAACAGAGTTGAAGGAACTAAAAGAAAAAGAGGAAAATACAAGCAGACAGGTGAAGGAAGTAAACAAAACAACTCAAGACCTGAAGATAGAACTGGAAAAATTAAAGAAAACAAAAATGGAGGAAATAATGGAGAGGAAGAATTTAGGGAAGAAAACAGGAACTACAGAGGTAAGCATAACCATCGGACTACAAGAAATGGAAGAAAGAATCTCAGGTGTAGAAGATACAATGGAAGAAATCAATGTATCTGTCAAAGAAAATGTTAAATCCAAAAAATTCCTTACACAAACCGACCAAGAAATCCAAGACAATATGAAAAGACAAAACCTAAGAATAATAGGTATAGAGGAAAAAGAAGACTCCCTTCTCCAAGGCCCAGAAAATATTTTCAACAAAATCATTGAAGAAAATTTCCCCAAGTTAAAGGAGAAGCCAATAAGGATACATGAGGCCTACAGAACACCCAACAAATTTGACCAGAAAAGAAAATCCTCCTGCCACATAATAATAAAAACAGTAAGTATAGAGAACAAAGAAAAAATACTAAAAGCTGCAAGGGAAAAAGGCCAAGTAACATATAATGGCAAACCCATTAGACTCACACCTGACTTTTCAACAGAAACTATGAAAGCCAGAAGGGCCTGGACAAATATCATGCAGACCCTAAGAGAACACAGATGTCAGAACAGGCTACTATACCCTGCAAAACTCTCAGCCCTCATAGACTGAGAAAACAAGATATTCAATGACAAAAACAAATTTCAACAATACCTACACACAAATCCAGCATTACAGAAGACACTGGAAGGGAAAATACAACCCAAGAAAATTAGCTTCTGTCAAGAAAACACAGGAAATAATTAACCTTACTACAGTAAAACAAAAAGCAACCAAGCACACAACCTTATGACCACAGCCAACATCAAAATCAAAGGATCTAACAGCCACTGGTCATTAATCTCTCTCAACATCAATGGACTCAACTCTCCAGTAAAAAGACACAGATTAACAGAATGGATACGTAAACAAAACCCAGCAAACTGTTGCATACAAGAAACACACCTAAGGCACAAAGATAGACATTACCTGAGGGTAAAAGGTTGGAAGACCACTTTCCAAACAAATGGACCCAAGAAACAAGCAGGAGTAGCCATTCTAATATCTGATAAAATAGACTTTCAACCAAAATTAATAAAAACAGATGGGGAAGGACACTTCATACTCATCAAGGGAAAATTCCACCAGGAAGAGACATCTCAATCCTGAACATCTATGCCCCAAATACAAGAGCACCCACATTTGTAAAAGAAACATTGATAAAATTTAAACCACATATAGATCCCCACACATTAATAGTGGGAGACTTCAACACCCCACTCTCAACAAAGGACAGGTCAACAAAACAGAAATTAAACAAAGAAACAATATCTCTGACAGAGGTCATGAATCAAATGGACCTCACAGATATTTACAGAACTTTACACCCAAACACAAAAGAATTTACCTTCTTCTCAGCACCTCATGGAACCATCTCCAAAATAGACCATATAGTTGGTCACAAAACAAGCCTCAACAGATACAAGAAGACTGAAACAATCCCTTGTATCTTGTCTGATCACCATGGAATAAAGCTGGACTTCAACAACAACAGAAATAGCAAAAAGCCTACACACACATGGAAACTGAACAAATTGTTACTAAATGACAGCTGGGTCAGGGAAGAAATAAAGAAAGAAATTAAAGTCTTCCTAGAACTCAATGAAAATGAAGACACAATATACCCAAACTTGTGGGACACAATGAAAGCAGTGCTAAGAGGAAAGTTCATAGCACTAAGTGCCTTCAAGAAGAAATTTGAGACAGCTCATTCAAACAACTTAATGGCTCACTTAAAAACCCTAGAAAAAGAAGCAGACACACCAAAAAGGAGTAGACGGCTGGAAATAATCAAACTCAGGGCTGAAATCAATCAATTAGAAACAAATAAAACAATTCAAAGAATCAATGAAACCAAGAGCTGGTTCTTTGAGAAAATCAACAAGATCGACAAACCCTTAGCCAAGCTAACTAAAAGGCAGAGAGACACCACCCAAATCAACAAAATCAGAAATGAAAAGGGGGACATAACTACAGACACTGAGGAAATCCAAACAATCATTAGGACTTACTTCAAAAGTCTATATGCCACAAAATTTGAAAATCTAAATGAAATGGACAATTTTCGTGATTGATTTAACTTAACAAAGCAGAATCAGGACCAGGTAAATCAATTAAATAGTCCTATATCCCCCAAAGAAAGAGAAGCAGTCATCAAAATTCTCCCATCCAAAAAAAGCCCAGGACCTGATAGCTTCAGCGCAGAATTCTACCAGACCTTTAAAGAAGAGCTAACTCCAATTCTCTTCAAGCTATTCCACAAAATAGAAACAGAAGGAATATTACCAAACACATTCTATGAAGCCACAGTCACCTTGGTACCTAAACCTCACAAAGACTCAACAAAGAAAGAGAATTTCAGGCCAATCTCCCTTATGAACATTGATGCAAAAATACTTAACAAAATACTTGCAAACCAAATCCAAGAACACATCAAAGATATCATCCACCATGACCAAGTAGGCTTCATCCCAGGTATGCAGGGGTGGTTCAATATACGGAAATCCATCAATGTGATCCACCATATTAACAAACTGAAAGAAAAAAACCATATGATAATCTCCCTAGATGCTGAAAAAGCATTTGACAAAATCCAACATCCATTCATGTTTAAAGTACTGGAGAGATCAGGGATACAAGGCACATATCTAAACATAGTAAAGGCGATATACAGCAAGCCTATAGCCAACATCAAACTGAACGGAGAGAAACTTAAAGCAATCCCACTGAAATCAGGGACAAGACAAGGCTGCCCACTCTCTCCATATCTCTTCAACATAGTGCTGGTAGTCCTTGCTAGAGCAATAAGACAGTTGAAGGAGATCAAGGGGATACAGATGGGAAAGGAAGAAGTCAAATTATCACTATTTGCAGATGATATGATAGTATACATGAGTGACCCCAAAAACTCTACCAGGGAACTCCTACAGCTGATAAACACCTTCAGCAAAGTGGCCGGATACAAAATTAACTCAAAAAAATCAGTAGCACTCCAGTATACAAAAGACAAAAGGGCTGAGAAAGAAATTAGAGAAACAACACCATTCACAATAGCCACAAATGACATAAAGTACCTTGGTGTAACCCTAACCAAGCAAGTCAAAGACTTGTATGAAAAAAATTTCAAGTCTCTGAAGAAAGAATTAGAGGAAGATATGAGAAGATGGAAAGATCTCCCATGCTCATGGCTTGGCAGGATTAACTTAGTAAAAATGGCCATCTTACCAAAAGCAATCTACAGATTTAATGCAATTCCCATCAAATTGCCAACACAATTCTTTACAGACCTGGAAAGAAAAATTCTCAACTTCGTATGGAATAACAAGAAACCCAGAATTTCTAAAACAATCCTCTACAATAAAAGATCTTCTGGAGGTATCTCCAACCCTGATCTCAAGCTGTACTATAGAGCAACAATTATAAAAACTGCTTGGTACTGGCATAGAAACAGAATGGTGGATCAATGGAATCGAACAGAAGACCCAGAAATAAACCCACACACTTACGGACACCTGATTGTTGACAAAGATGCCAAAACCATACAATGGAAAAAAGATAGCATCTTCAACAAATGGTGCTGGTCCAACTGGATGTCTACATGTAGAAAAATGAAAATAGATCCATACTTATCACCCTGCACAAAACTGAAGTCCAAGTGGATCAAAGACCTCAACATAAAACCAGACACATTAAATCAGCTAGAAAAAAAAGTGGGGAATACCCTAGAACTCATTGGTACAGGAGAAAACTTCCTGAACAGAACATCAACAGCACAGGCTCTAAGAGCAACAATCAATAAATGGGACCTCATGAAATTGAAAAGCTTCTGTAAAGCAAAGGACATCGTCATGAAAACAAAGCGACTGCCTACAGATTGGGAAAGAATCATCACCAACCCTTTATCTGACAGAGGACTCATATCCAATATATGTAAAGAACTAAACAAGCTGAAAAGCAACAAACCAAGTAATCCACTTAAAAAATGGGGAACAGAGCTAAAGAGAAATTCTCTGTAGAGGAATATCGAATGGCAGAGAAGCACTTAAAGAAATGCTCAACCTCATTAGCCATTAGGGAAATGCAAATCAAAACAACCCTGAGATTTCACCTTACACCCATCAGAATAGCCAAGATGAAAAACTCAAGGGACAACATATGCTGGAGAGGTTGTGGAGAAAGGGGAACCCTTCTCCACTGCTGGTGGGAATGTAAACTTGTACAACCACTCTGGAAATCAATCTTGCACTTTCTCAGACAACTAGGAATAGCGCTTCCTCAAGATCCAGCCATACCACTCCTAGGCATATACCCAAAAGAGGCGCAAGTACACAAAAGGACATTTGCTCAACCATGTTTGTAGCAGCTTTATTTGTAATAGCCAGAAGCTGGAAGCAACCCAGATGCCCCTCAACTGAAGAATGGATGCAGAAACTGTAGTACATCTATACAATGGAGTATTACTCAGCAATGAAAAATAAGGAAATCATGAAATTTGCAGGTAAATGGTGGGACCTGGAAAGGATCATCCTGAGTGAGTTGTCCCAGAAGCAAAAAGACACGCATGGTATATACTCACTCATATAAACATACAACATAGAATAAACCCACTAAAATCTGTACATCTAAACAAACTAAGCAAAAGAGAGGACCCTAACTAAAATGTTCAATCCCCATCCTGAAAGGCAAAAAGGATGGACATCAGAAGAAAAAGAAAATAGGAAACAACCTCGGAACCTGCTACAGAGGGCCTCTAAAAGCCAGAAGAAAACAGGAAACAACCTTGAAACCTGCCACAGAGGGCCTCTGAAAGCCTCTGCAGTATAGACTGTCAAAGCAGATGCTGAGCCTGATGGCCAACTGATGGGCAGAGTGAATGGAATTTTATGTAAGGAGTGGCAAATAGTAAAAGCTGGAGGGGACGGGAACTCCACAAGCAGAGCAACAGAACAAGAAAATTTGAACACAGGGAACTTCCCAGAGACTCATACTCCAACCAAGGACTATTCGTGGAGAAAACCTAGAACTCCTGCACAGATGTAGCCCATGGCAGTTCAGTGTCCAAGTGGGTTACATAGTAATGGGAAGAGGGACTGCCTCTGACATAATCTGATTGGCCTGCTCTTTGATCACCTCCCCCTGAGGGGGGAGCAGCCTTACCTGGCCACGGTAGAGGACAATGCAGCCAATTTTGATGAGAACTGATAGACTAAGATCAGAAAGGAGAGGAGAACCTCCCCTATCAGTGGACTTGGGGAGGGGCATGCATGCAGAAAGGGGAGGGAGGGTGGGATCGGGAGGGGAGGAGGGAGGGGCTTAGGGGGGGATACAAAATGAATAAAGTGTAATTACTTAAAAATTTAAAAAAAACAGTATGAAGCAAGAAATAATTCTGTGCTCATGAGAGTCACAATTGCCTATTTCAAAAAATTAAAAAATAAAAAAATTAATTAATTAATTAATTAATAATAAACACGTGCCTATTCCAACCTAAAAAAAAAAAAAAGATGATCCATCCTCACTTAGAAAGACAAATGAGATGTGCATTGGACGTATGACAGGAGTCTACCGCAGAATGCATCTGAAAGACCCTACCAAGCAGCGTTTCAAAACAGATACTAAGACTCAGAACCAAACCTTTGGCAGAAGGGGAGTTAGTATGACGGGGAAAAGATAGGAGCCCCACAAAGACCAATTATATCTGGGCTCAGGGGTTTCTTCTGAAACTGTTTCTCCAACCAAGGACCATGTACGGAAATAACCTAGAAAACCTTTACTCAGATGAAGCCCTTGGTAGCTCAGTAACCAATTGGTTTCCCATAGTGAGGGGAACAAGGACAATTTCTGACAGGAACTCAATGGCAGGCTCTTTGACCTCCCCACCCCCCCAAGGAAGGAGCAGACCTGTTAGGCCACATAGGAGGGCTTTGCAGCCAGTCCTGAAGATACCTGATAAAACAGGATTGGATGAATGGGGAAGAGGTCCCCCCCATCAGTGGACTTGGAAAGGGACATGGTGGAGATGAGGGAGGGAGGGTGGGATTGGGAGGGAATGAGGGAGCAGGATACAGCTGGGATACAGAGTTAATAAAATGTAACTGATAAGAAAAAAAATAAAATTTAAAAAAAAATTGAAGCCGTAATAAATGTTCTAAGATACACCTACTTTTCTCTAATGGTGGAATTTAATATACCACGAGAGAGCAATACTGATTCCTCTCAGTTTATCCAAGGACAGAAGAAGCTGAAATAGAAGAAGCTGAATTTTTTCTTCTCTTTGTGTTGCCCCTACTATGTCTTATTATTCATTCTTCTTATATTATTATTATTTATTAATCTGTCTTATTTATTTGCTATTGTTTTCTGATCATTTGTTCCCTAGTAATAGACAAACAACCCAAGTATCTATCACTTTGCTTGGCTCATACTAGGTTTTCAATGAATATCTTCTGGATTAATAAATGAATCAAACAAGAAGAAAATAGAAAATGATTCTTAATTCTTAGTCATGAGCTATGCATCTCCTCATGGTTATTATTTTACTATTTCATCCCACAGAAGGCAAATTTTTTATTCAATCATATTGCTGAGACACATCTCCATACATATTTTGAAGTATTCGTCCAGGCCCCAATGACTTTTACTTATTGAGTCCCAGAAGCTACTGAAAATGAAAGGACTGATGCTTAAGGTAATGCCCCTAACTTTCTTGGCTTTTTCTGGTCACCCTGTTTGAAAATGTTGTAAGCGTGGGTATTCAGGTGACTAAACAACGAGATTTGGGTACTGGTGTGTTCATATCACTTTTTAATTTAGTCTACATTGTTATCTGTCTTTGCTTAGGGTGATTAAATTATCCTACTAAAGCTTAGCTCCCTTGCCTCTTAGAACCGTGTGTTCATAATGCCATTAACTACATTAGCTTAGTTGTTGAAATAATATTATGGTTATATTAATATAAGTGCTTCATGACACAGTAGTGAGGACACCATATAAACAGACACATCCACCTTACCAATGTTCTGTCTTCAGCACTGAGTGCCTATTACATAGTACAGAGCCTATTACTAAAAGTTATTTCACCAGAAGTTATGATAATATTTTTTTCTAACAGTTTTTAAATATTGAAAAATAATACATTCAAAGCAATGCTTAATAAGTGGATGACCAGCATAATTTATACACTCAAGATACCTAGAGTGTAATCTCGGGAACTTAATAAATGATATTAGTTTTCTAGCACTTTCACCAATAAATCATTCTAGATTTTAAGGCCAAAAAATATATATGGATTAAAATCAATCTATGTTTGCAAGAAATTTGAGAAACAAGGACACTATCTCATTGTTTCTATAACTTCTCTAAAGTGAATGCCTTGACAGGCTAATCAATATATTGATCATACTTCATAATTTTTTCTTCACACTGAAAGAAGAGTATCTGAATATCCTTGTGTAATATGAAGTTCAGTCAATTATAGTCATCAAGGAAATAACTATTACATCCATCCCACTGGGGAGAATGATGGAGTAAGTCTCCATGTGTGTGTGCCTGTGTCTGTCTGTGTCTCTGGGTGCGTGTATGTGTCATGATTAATGGTAACTCTTCTAGCTGTAACACCTTTCATTTGTTTATTTATTCTTTCAATTAATGTATACTGGTCATTTGCACTGTGCATAGTCAAATATTTTTGATATTTCAGAAATTCAGCATTGATCCAACAAGGCGAAGTCTCTGCTCTAACAATAAACAAACAAGAAATTACATGACTATTAAGTATTACAATATTGATATAATCAAGCGACATGGTGGACAATAATAGAAAAGAAAGTAGGGAGAAAATGATTCTTGAGAAGATGAATGTGGAGCGTTCAGGGTAAATAGTGCTAAAGCTTAGCCAAATAAGAAGCAAACCCCAAAAGTATATGTTAAGGGTATTTAAGAGGGAAGTCAGATATAAAGAGCTAGAGATTATGTATAAAGGGAAACAAAGAAACTTCAGCTCAATTGAAGTATATTGAGCATGTGGGGGCAAAAAATGACATAGATCTCGTGGAGTCTAGTAAGTGTTCAAGGTATGTTGGGAAGCTAGAGAAAGGTTTTAAGTGGCATATATTTGTATTGCTGTTGGGGGTAGAATTAATAAGAGAGAAGATGTGAAATTTTCAGGTAACTAAGCTAGCTGTGATAAGAAATATTTGATTTCTTTTTATAGCTTGTATATACAGCAACAATAGGACTTGGTGATGGACTGAACGTGGATATGAGAAAATACATGAAGGAAAAGTCTTAGTTGTTTGGAATGAGTTACTGGGGATACTGACAAAGTGTGTATGTGTGTGTGTTTGTTTGTGTGTATGTGTGTGGGTGTTTACATGGGCAAGAAAGGAGTAATAAAGATTTTTTACTGAAGTATTTTTTCAATTTTCTTATTTTTATAATAGTTATCAAAATATTTTTGATTACTCTTTAATTTATTCCTTTTAAGCATTGCAAAAGTAAAATTTTGGATGTTTTTTAAGTGTTTCAAATTCAAATTTATTATTATACAAACTTGTACTACCTTATTGATCCTTTATGCCAAGTCAAAGTTTAGATTATGAAATACCAATGTTTTGAAAATTGACAAAGAAGACAATGAAAGAACATATTTGGGCTCTTATAAGTAAGGATTAATGTTAAGTTCAAAGAGTAGAATATTTTTCTCTTAGTTCCGCTTGGAAAGATGAGGACTTGATTCATATCTAAAGTGTAGAATAGAGAGGAATTGATGTGCTGTAATCCCAGTTCTGTCTTTACCATACTTTTTGGATATGTCATTTAATCTCCTTAAACTTTAAATTCATAGTGTCGAAAATGGACAATGATTTGTTCAATTCAATTTACAGGTCTTAGATGTTTTTGTCTGTCTTAAGCATGTAGTTTATGATGTAAAATATTACTGTAAAGTGAATATATAATTGAATAGGTAATTAAAAGTAATTATTTTAAAATAAATGGACATTACTCTCCTCCATTTTAGGATAATCATCATCACTTTAAATTTGCCATTTAAAAAAATTATATCATTATTATTTATTACAATTTATTCAATTTGTATATCATCTGTGGCCCCCTCTTTCATCTAGCCCCAATCCCACCCTCTCTCCTTCTTCTCTCCCTATGCCTTTCTCCTAAACCACTGATAGGGGAGGTCTTCCTCTCCTACTTGGCCCTAGCCTATCAGGTCTCATCAGGACTGGCTGCATTGTCTTCCTCTGTGGCCTTGCTGCACGCTGCAGGAGTAAGTAATCAGAGAGCCTGTCACTGAATTCCTTCCAGAGAAATCCCCTGCTCCTATTATTAGGGAACCCACTTGGAGATTGAGTCTATGAGCGACATTTGAGCAGGGGTCTTAGGTCCTCTCCATGCATTGCCTTTGGTTGGGCTATCAGTTTCTGCAGGGCCCCCAGGGCTCAGTTTTATTGCCTTTCTTGGTCTCCTTTTGGAGCTCCTGTCCCCTCTAAGTCTTTCCATCTCCCCCTTCTTTCATAAGATACCCTGCATTTTGCACAAAGTTTGGCTAGGAGTCTCAGCCTCTGCATCTAAACCTCTATCAGTAGAGTCTTTCAGAGGCCCTCTGAGGTAGGTTCCTGTCCTGTTCCCTGTCTTCTCCTGATTCCAGTGTCTATCGCATTTTTCCTTCTGAATGAGCATCTTCCCTAGGGTCTTCCTTCTTGCTTAGCTTATTTAGGTGTACAGATTTTAGTATGTTTATCCTATATTATATGGCTAATATCCACTTATGAGTAAGTATATACCATGTGTGTCTTTCTACTTCTGGGATTTCTTACTAAGGGTGGTCTTTTTTAGTTCCATCCATTTGTCTGCATATTTCATAATTCCCTTGTTTTTAATTGTTGAGTAATATTCCATTGTGTAAATGCACCTCAAATTCTGTTTCCATTCCTCCATTGAGGGACATCTAGGTTGTTTCCTGATTCTGTCTATTACAAATAGAGCTGCTAAAAACATGGTTGAGCAAATGTCCTTGTTGGATACTTGAGCATATTTTGCATACATGGCTAGGAGTGGTATAGCTGGATCTTGAGGTAGCACTATTCCTAATAATCTGAGAAAATGCCAGATTGATTTCCAACGTGGTTGTACAAGTTTAAATTCCCACCAGCAATGGAGGGGGGTTCTCCTTTCTCCACATCTTCTCCAGCATGTGTTATCACTTGAGTTTTTGATCATAGCCATTCTGATGGGTGTAAGGTGAAATCTCAGAGTCGTTTTGATTTTCATTTCCCTGATGACTAATGACGCTGAGCATTTCTTTAAGTATTTCTCTGCCATTCAATATTCCACTACTGAGAATTCTGTCTAGCTCTGTACCCCATTTTTAAATTGGATTGCATGGTTTGTTGGTGTTTAACTTCTTAAATTCTTTATATATTCTGGATATTATTTTGTAGAACAGGTCTCAAATGCACAGAGATGTGCCTGCCTCAGCCTCTGCCTCCTGAGTGCTGGGATTACAGGTGTGTGCCACCCCATCTGGCAATACTCATTAGGTTTTTAAGGGAGATTTTGCCTGTTTTCTGGCAGCTATCAATTATGTTGACCGGTAAATACTTTCAAGTTACAGATCCCAATATCCCTGTACAGTCTACTGTTGAGAATTTATCATGTTCTTTATAGAAACTGGGTTACCTCCAAATAGTCAAGCCAGCCCAACAAGATTTTACACAGTGTGTCCCTTTCACTTTCTACTCCCTCCATATCTTTTCTAAATCCTTTTTATTTATTACAATTTACTCTCTTTGTATCCCAGCTGTAACCCCCCTCCTTCATCACCTCCCAGTCTCCCCCTGGCTCCATCATTTCCTCCTATCCCTCATCTTCAGTCCACTGATAGAGGAGGAACTCCTCCCCTTCCATCTGACTCTAGCCTATCGGATCTTACCAGGACTGGCTGCTTTGTCTTCTGTGGCCTGGTAAGGCTGCTCATGCTCAGGGGAAGGTAATAAAAGATCCAGCAACTACGTTCATGTCAGAGACAACCTCTGTTCCGATTACTAGGGCACCCACTTGGACAATGAGCTGCCATGGGCTACATCTGTGCAGGGGTTATAGATTATCTCCATGCATGGTCCTTGTTTGGAGTATCAGTCTCAGAAAAGGCCCCATGTGCCCAGAATTTTTGGTTCTGTTGATCTACTTGTGGAGTTCCTGTCCCCTCCAGAGCTTTCTATCTCCCCCTTCTTTTATAAGATTCCCTGCACTCTGCCCAAATTTGGCTATGAGTCTCAGCATCTGCTTTAACACATTGCTGGGTACAGTCTTTCAGAAACCCACTGTGGTAGGTTCCTGTCTTTTTCCTTGTTTTCACCCTCCTCCAATGTCTATCCCATTTGCCTTTCTGAATGAGGGCTGAGCATCTTACCCAGTATCTCCTTTCTTGCTCAGCTTCTTCAGGTATACAAATTTTAGTATGATTATTCTATATTATATATCTAATATCCACTTATAAATGAGTATATACCATGTGTGTCTTTCTGCTTCTGGGGTACTTCACACAGGATGATCTTTTCTAGTTCCCACCATTTTCCTGAAAATTTCATGATTTCTGTATTTTTAATTGCTAAGCAGTATTCCATTGTATAAACATACCACAAATTCTGTATCAATTTCTCTGCTGAGGGACATCTGGGTTGTTTCCAGATTCTGGCTATGATGAATAAAGCTACTAAGAACATGGCTGAGCAAATGCCCTTGTTGTGTACTTGAGCATATTTTGGATATATGCCTAGGAGTGGTATAGCTGGATATCAAGGTAGCACTATTCTTAATTGTCTGAGAAAGCGCCAGATGGATTTGCAAAGCGGTTGTAAAAGTTCAAATTCTCATTAGCAAAGAAGTGTTCCCCTTTCTCCACATCCTCTCTAGCATGAATTGTCACATGAGGTTTTGACCTTAGCCATTCTGCTGGGTGTAAGGTAAAATCTCAGGGTCTTTTTTATTTGCATTTCCATGTTGACTAAGGACTTTGAGCATTTCTTTAAGTGTTTCTCTGGCATTCAATAGTCCTCTGTACTGTACTGTACTCCAGTTTTTAATTGGATTACTTGATTTGTTGCTGTTTAACTTCTTGAGTTCTTTATATATTCTGGACATTAGCCAGAATATCTGACAGAATATCTGTCAGATATAGGGTTGGCGAAGATCCTTTCTCAGTCTATAGGCTGTCATTTTGTTCTGATGACAGTTTTTTGCTTTACAGAAGCTTTTCAGTTTCATGAGGTCCCATTTATTGATTGTTGTTCTCAGAGTCTGTGCTGTTGGTGTTCTGTTCAGGAAGTTGTATCCTGTGCCAATGAGTTCAAGGCTCTTCCCCACTTTTTCTTCTAAAAGATTTAGTGAGTCTGTTTTTATGTTGAGATCTTTAATCCCCTTGGACTTTAGTTTTGTGCAGGGTGATAAATATTGATCTGTTTGCATTTTTCTGCATGTAGACATCCAGTTCGATCTTCATCATTTGTTGCAGATGCTATCTTTTTGCCATTGTATTGTTTTGGTTTTCTTGTCAAAAGTCAAGTATCCATACGTATGTGGGTTTATTTCTGGTTCTTCTAGCTGATTCTGTTGATCCACCATTCTATTTCTATGCTAGTACTTTGCTAATACTATGCTAGAATGCAGTTTTTATTATTACTGCTCTGTAGCACAGCTTGCTATCAGGGATGGAAATACCTCCAGATGATCTTGAAAAACATTTTTCCAGCCCTTTACCCTGAGGTAGTGTTTATCTTTGTTACAGAGGTGTGTTTCTTGGATGTAGCAGAATGTTGGATCCTGTTTCTGCTACCATTCTGTTAGTCTGTGTATTTTTTTGGAGAGTTGACTCTGTTGATGTTGATAGATAATAGTGATCAATGAATGTTAGTTCCTTTGATTGTGGAATTGATAGTGTTACTATTGTTTTCTTTTAATTTTCTGTTATGAAGTCCTGTGTTTTCTTGGGTGTAGCTGTTTTTGTAAAATTGGAGTTTCCTTCTAATATCTTCTGTAGGGCTGGGTTGCTGTGTAGATATTATTTAAATTTAGTTTTGTCATGGAATATTTTGTTTTCTCCATCTATGTTGATTGAAATCATCACTTGGTATAGTAGTCTAGGTTGGCATCTGTGTTCTCTCAGAATCTTCATGACATCTGCCCAGGCCCTTCTGGCTTTCATAGTTTCTGTTGAGAAGTCTGGTGTGATTCTGATAAGTCTACCTTTTTATGTTACTTGGCCTTTGTCCCTTGTTGCTTTTAATGCTATTTTCTTTGTTCTGTTGATTTAGTGTTTTTACTATTATATGACTTAAGGAGTTTCTTTAGTGGTCTAGTCTATTTGATATTCTGTAGGCCTCTTTTATGTTAATGGACAGCTCTTTCTTTAAGTTGGGAAAATTTTATTCTATGATTTTCTTGAAAATATTTTCTGGACCTTGGACTGGAATCTTCTTTTTTCTCCTATTCCTATTCTTAGATTTCTTCTTTTCATGGCGTACTTGATTTCTTGGATATTTTGTGTTTGGAACTTTTCTGATTTTACTTTTCCTTTGAGAGATGTATCATTTTCTGCCAGTGCATCTTTAGAGCCTTAGATTCTCTCTTCCATCTCTTTTATTCTGTTAATGATGCTTACCTTTATGGTTCCTGATCTTTTCTCTAAGTTCTCCAGCTCCAGGGTTTTCTCTGTTTGTGTTTTCTTTATTGGTTCTAATTCTGTTTTCATGTCATGCATCATTTCCTTCATCTGTTTGAATGTGGACCCCTGTCTTTCTATGTTGTCCTCTATTTTTTTATTCAATTCCTCTCTGTGTGCCTCTATTTGTGTGGCTATATTTGCCTGTATTTCTTTGAGAGCTTTGTTCCTTTTCTCTTTGTGTGCATCTAATTGTATGGCTATTTCTTTGAAAATTTTCTTTGCTTTCTCTTTTTTGTTGTTTTGATTTCTTATTTTATTTTATTTTTCAATCTTTTTATTTTTTAACTTTTATTAATTACACTTTATTCACTTTGTATTCTCTCATAAGTCCCTCCTGCCTCCCCTTCCGATCCCACCTTCCCTCCCCCTTCTTCACGCATGCCCCTCCCCAAGTCCACTGGTAGGGGAGGTCCTCCTCTCCTTCCTTCTGATCTTAGTCTATCAGATCTCATCAGGAAGGAGTGGCATTGTCTTCTTCTGTGGCCTGGGAAGGCTTCTCCCCCCTCAGGGGGATATGATAAAAGAGCAGGCCAGTTTATGTCAGAAGCAGTCCCTCTCGCCATTACTATGGAACCCACTTGGACACTAAACTGCCATGGGCTACATCTGTACAGGGTTCTAGGTTATCTCCATGCATGGTACTTGGTTGGAGTATGAGTCTCTGGAAAGAACCCTGTGTTCAAATTTTCTGGTTCTGTTGCTCTCCTTGTGGGAACTGGAAAGGATCATACTGAGTGAGCTGTCCCAGAAGCTGAAACACACACACGGGATATACTCACTCGTATAGACATATAATATAGGATAAACCTACTAAAATCTGTATATCTGAAGAAACTAGTCAAGAGAGAGGATTCTGACTAAAATGCTCAATCCCCATCCCGAAAGGCAAAGAGGAACCTGCCACAGAGGGCCTCTGAAAGCCTCTGCCCTGCAGACTATCAAAGCAGACACTGAGACTTATGGCCAACTGTTGGGCAGAGTGCATGGAATCTTATGAAAGAAGTGGGAAATAGTATGATCTAGAGAGGACAGGACTTCCACAAGGAGAGTTTGTTTTCTCTTTATGTGCCTCTAATAACTGGATATGTATAACTTTAAAATCATTTTCCTGTGTTTCCAATGAATTAAAATACCCATTGGTTTCATTGGTTGCTGGTGAAGCCATGACATCCTGATTTTTGTTGGATGTGTCACTATGCTGACCTCTAGCCATCTGCTTTTCTGTAAACTTCACTGTTTGTTCCTGGAGTCTGTACTTTAGGCTGTGTCTGTCTTTCTCTGCTGTCTTGAGTATTCTTCAGGAAGATGAGGGAGGTCTATCAGTTTAAGAGTGGATGTTGTTTTTTCAACTGTGACTAAGGGAGGGAGGTTACAGGTGCATGTGTGAATGTGGGGTGTTTGTGTGGAAGTATGCCTTGAGTGCAGGAGGGGGTGCTGACACTATTTGTGGGCTCAATGTTCATGCGCAGGTGCAGGTGCTGTGAATACCTCAGTGGTCTACAGGCCTGCCGTACTGTCCTCCCAGTATTCAGATCTGTCTGGGTTCCTGGAATTGTTTGCCTGGACTCCACTTGTAGACCTACAGAACAGAGCCTTCACTGTTGAGAACACTGTCCCGAGCATCCCTTTGTTGGCCACAGTGGGGTTGTGGGTGGAAGGAATCAGATATCTGGCTGCTAATGTAGAGGGACCCTGGATCGTGGACTTTGTAATCACTCAGTTGAAGGCACCCTCACTAGCTTTTGGGCCTAAACTGAAAGCACAGGGGTAACCCCTTGTTCTCTCCTCTCAGATTTGGGCCCACAGGGGCAAATGAGAGTGTAGGGGATCAGTCAGCTCATTGTTGTCCACTGTTTGCCTGCTGAGCAGGGTAGCCTGTATTTGGGACAGCCACCTCTGCTGTCTTAGTCACCAAGCATGGATGCTCCTGCTTGGGCTTGCTGCAGTTGCTGGCCTGGGAGGCCCATATAGCTGCCTGCTGCCTCTGCTGTCTCAGTCACCTAGCACAGAGGCTCTTACTTGGGGCAACCAGTGCTGCAAGTCCCTTTAGTGAGCCCCAAAGCCCTTTATTCAGTCCCTGCTCTGACTAAGCTCTGACTTTATTTCCTGATTTGGGCTTTCTTCTAAAATTTGACTTGGCCAAAGAGGCCTCCTCATTGTTCCTTTTCCAATATATATTTGTTGATTTCTATTACCGACCTACAATTTTACTATTTGATGCTGTCTGAATACATGCAAGCACCTCTGATACCATCATCTCAGTTAAAGTAACAAAAATACCCATCATCTCCCAGATAAGGAAGCTGATTCAGTCTCAAAACCATTGCATGAGATTCTTTCAGTGACTGATACACTCTTCCTCCTGAGTGTAACCTGCATATTAGTATCATTACCATCACTCAAGGACCTGTTAGAAATAGTCTTTTGACCCAATAGAGACTAACTGAAGCAAAATCTCTGCAATTAACTCAGTGATGCTTCCACAATTTTTCTGGGTAGTTATATACTTTGAGAATTACTATTGTGAACTAAACATTTAATCAATATTAATTTTTGTTTTGTTTTGTTTTCAAGACAGCGTTTCTCTGTGTAGCCTTTGCTATCCTGGACTCGAACTTATAAAAATCTGCCTGTCTCTGCCTTCCAAGTGCTGGGATTAAAGGTTTATGACACCATTGCTTGTCTAGTCTTATACAAATTCAAAAGGTTAAATCTGTGTGAGCCAGGTGGCACAGCATTGTAACCCCAACACTCAGGGAGGCAGAGGCAGGTGGGTTTCTGTGAGTTTGAGGCCACTCTGGCCTACAGAGTGAGTTCCAGGACAGCCAAAGCTGTACAGAGAAGCCCTGTCTTATTACCACAACACTACTAAAATAGTTTGGGTGAGTTTGTTTTAAGTAATATATTTTTTTGTTAAGGAACTTAACATAGATAGAATCAATCAGTGCTTTTTTTTCTTTCACATGACTGGCCTTAATGCACTTTCTTTCTGCAGATATTTCTTCTCTTCTCACTTAAAGGTAAGTTTTTTACTTTCTGTCTACTGTAGTTTTGTACAAGCTGTTTTTGTCTTTTTGTGTGCTATACTCACTTCCGCTTACCAAATCTTACAAGCCTCTGCAAGGTCAGCAACATATTTGATCTTCCTGACAGCCAAATGAATAATGAAACTTGGAAGAATCACTTTCTTTTTATTCTGAATTTTGATTGCAATAAATACCTGAAATTTTGCTATCTCATAATCATAAAAAAATTTCCATTTTTATTATTCTGTAAATATTTAAGAGCTAAGTTTATGATTCATATATCACATATAATGCATAATCATCTAAATACATTATCTTGGCATAATACACAGTACCACTAACCAATAATCCCAGATCCCTTAGCTGAAGCCCATCTAAAAGAACTGTTAGAGATAATTCAAATGTATTTAGTATTTGGTGCCAAGGTGGTGAAAGAGAAAAAAAAAAATCAATGTTTATCAAATGGAAAGCAGGGGATTTTAATTTGGCATAAAATACTCATGATGGTATTGATTTACCAGCATGTGGTAAGAAACACAAGTGATAAACTGTAGCCAACTGTGGATAACCTTTTTGTTGGTTTAAGTTTTCAGTGAGGTAATGTTCACAGAATAAGGCTGGCTGAATTAGTGCCACCCATTAAATAAAATACAGGATCTCCGACTGCCAGAAAATGGCAAAAGGCCTGGAAACAATTGAATTTGCATCTCTAAACTTTGAGATCTGAATATCCATGAAAATAGGTAGCAATGAAATTAAAGGACAGTGGGATGAAGAGAAAGTGGTAGCTGAAAAGAGAATGTAACTCTGTAGATAGTACTATGGCACATTGCTCCTAAAAGTAGAAAAGAGGCTGATTTTACAGAATAATTCAGCAAAGAAGTGCACTTCAGTTGCACCTTTAACATAAAATAGGCAACATTTTCTGTCTCATCCTCTTTTGCCTCGGTTGTCTTGCTATGACTCCTAGGGTATGAGCAGAAATTGTTTTGGCATCTCCATTTCATGAGGCTTTGTGACAGTAGGTATAGCCCCCTTTGGGGGTCAAATGACCCTTTCCACAACACAAGGAACTATATTAAAGGGTCGCAGCATGAGCAACATTGCTTTGGGATCAGTGTCAAAAAAAAAACCTCTGCATTCAGGAGAGCTGATCTCTGTAAAGCTCCACTCAGCAAAGCATATGGAGTCACCATGAAACATTTTGAGCACATTTTTTTTTCCAGTGAGAAAACTTACAATGAAAACTGAAAAGTTGTTCAGCTTTTTGTATTCAGTCTCTCAGACCTTCATCTAATGATCCTTCAGTCCTTCACAGCCAACAATACTGAATCTTACTAATTGCCAAAGACTCTTTTGGGGATGATTTTTGACTTGTTCTTACAGTTTCAGTATTCTAAAGGTCTTCAAATAGCTCAGATGTAAAGTTATCACCTAGTATGTACAAAGCCCTTGGTTCCATAATTCAACAGCAATAGCAACAACTTAATATACTAAAATGACTACAGTAATCTGTGTTGTAATTTTTAAGTCTCTGTATCATTTGTAGTCAGCACTTCTTTGGCACAGTGATATCTCAATATATGAATGAAATTTGTAGGGTAAACTAAGAACACTAAATTCTTTAGTTCTTTGTTTCACCATGTTGGCTGCCTATCTTTCCACCATTTCCCAAAGTCTTTAACATCTTTATGATCAATTTTCAAGCCCAAGTCTGCAAGTCATCTTTATGCAATTGGTTATGACATTTTCCTTTGCAGTGCTATTGATTGCCATGTGTCTGTTGAAGAAAAAGTATCTTATTTCAAACAAAATAGATGTCAGGTGCAAATGTTGAAACAAGGGGCTTATCTGTTTCAGAATTAACAACTTTCAATAATTTTATTTACTTCAAATTATCAGTTGGTACAAACAAGTTAAAGAGTTGTTGAATTGAGATGATTAAATATGATAGGGCTATATTTTAGCAGGGAAATAATACCATCGGCTAGACCAAAGAATTTTAACATTCAGATTCTAAACAGGCCCAAAATGCTGTTTTAAAAAACAAAACTCAAAGTAGTCTTACCTAAAATTTCCTGTAAAGAAAACCTGTCTTCACATAAACATAACTTATAAAATCAGGCCAAGTCAATTCATCATGTGAATGAGAACTTAATTTCTTGTGGCACCTGGACATTCTTCTATTGAAGTACTTCTCTGTATATTTGAATGTCTTGACAGGATGGTCAACTGTCTTTGTCTATTTGAACAAGTTTAGCCTCAAGTCACCTCTCATTTTAGCTGAATGAGGAAAGTCTTTTTGATTTCAAGCAAACCCTTACATTTTATTATCTTCTCAGAGTGTAGCCCACCATCTATGTCATAAACATTTCCATTTCATTTTAATTTCATATCACTGGAGAATAATAAAGACAGTGTTGTTATTGGCTATAGCTGTGTTAATAGGCTACATGCAGCTTAGGAATTATGCTGTCAAGTCCACAGAGCCAGGGTTTCTGGTTTTGCCTTACAATCTGAATATAAGATAAATAAGGGATTTTATTTAAAATTCAGACAAATTTAAGTATGCATTTTAAAGAATGACTTTGAAGTAATAAAAAATTAACACAAAATAACAAAATTATGGTCTAGAACTCCAGGAGATAACAAGACGATTTTGGCACCATTTTAAGTAACACAGGGTTGATTTATCTGACTCTGCTTTTTTACATTTCCATGTATTATTATAGTGTTCTATTGTTATCATAATTGCAATGCTGATTTCTTATCCCAGGGTGAGATAGAAAGTGTGTTTCTGTTCTCATGAAAGTATAGAAAGTTTTGTGCAGTTGAGCCCTTACTGAGCAAAAGCCATGTTTGTACATGTCCATTTGGGTCAATAGTTATCTTAATACAAATGTGACAAAGTGTGGGAATGCACATAAAGAGGAGGGTTCTGCCAGACATCTCCTAAGACAAAACTTCGGTAATGTATTTGCTTTTTGATTTTATTGTGGTTCATTGTAGATACACTGTAAAGAAATTCAATGCATTTAAAAACAAGAATTGTGAAGTATATACGGTCATATAAAACAGTGGGAAATTCTCTCATTTTATCACCCACTCCAGCATCTGAACAAATTTAGCAAGCAACAAAGAGTTCTTACACTTACATCTAGCATGTGTATTTATCTTGTTATCAATAGCCAGCTAATACAAACTGAGAAGGCAATCTTGAACTAAATTGGCTAGTAGAACTTAGAATCAAAATTACTCAAATAAGGCTTGCTGAATTTATTTAGCAAACTCCACATAAATGGTATAAAAGACAATACTAAGTCCCATAAAATAGCATAATCTTTTGGTTAATATTCTTGCAGGAAGGAAATCCCTCTGCCTTCATTTTTATTTCACCATGGGTACAAGAGTGCTAGTCAGGAAGTGGGTTTTATAGAATGCAAGAGACAAAGTTGAAACAGTGTCTGATTGGAAATTATCCTGATAAGATGTGTTTGCTAATTGGGAAAGTATTTCTAATTGATCATCAGATACACTCGGCTGCAAGACAACAAGTGAACAGTCTGTGACTGTTTAAAAACTCTGGACCGTTGAAGGTTAAGGAAGGAGCTTTTGGAGCTAGGTTTTGTGTAGAAGAAGTCCGGATCTTTGGATTGTATATTCTTTGGGTCTGGTTGATTTTGGTGTGTGTGTGTGTGTGTGTGTGTGTGTGTGTTACTTGCAATGTTTTCTTATAAAAAAGTTTAAAATAAGATAAAAGAAAATAGACCATCAGTGACACTGGCTTCTGTGACAGGAATTTTGTTATCTCACTACAAGGCTGTCTTCAACTGTCACTGCAAAGCTTCAAATATTTTATACCAATATCATTCTCAAGTGTTTTCACACTTCCTACAAAGCATGAAATTATAAATTTCACAGAACCTGGTTGAAATGACACCTCTACACACAACTCTTAAGTCTGGTTCTTTTTGTTTAAAGAATTGTTTAACAAGAAATGTTTAAATTAGTTAATATGAACAAAAAAAATTTTAATGAATCACAAACAATAAATCATAATATATAGAATAAGTTATGTGAACAAATACCTAATGTAAAATAAATCACTGCATTACGTTCTACGTTTAATATCTCATAAATTGCAATGTTGCACATTTTGCTTTGGAAGGATGATGGTAAATATAAAATTAGAAACTGAACTGTACCTAGTGGTACCTCAAAAATGGATGAAAGAAATAGTTACAGTTTTAGATTTCTATGGTTATCTCTAGATAGCAGCTCCATTTCATACATGAATGTGACTTCTTGCATAAATTGACCTCTATCTGAGCAAGTTCTCACTACTATTGTTACCTTCTTAAGATTGACATTTGATTTTGAATTGCTATTCTCTATTATCTTGTGCCTTATTTTGGAAGATACTGGATAGAGCATAGGCTAGTACACCATCAATGAATTTCACTTTTTAAAATTCAGCTATGAAGAAAAAAACAAACAAGATCTATTTTCAAATGACATGCAGAAAAAGAGTCAGAAAAAGAAAAGACTGAGATAAGACTAGATTATATTCCATTCCCAATATACTTTCACTCTTGTTTAAGACCTAAGAATAATAAATAATTCAAGCAGTATGATGCAATGGTTAAATGTTTCTAAGAGTCAAAATTTTATAGACTTTATTGCCTATGTAATCTTAAATGTATAATTTAATTATTTTGCTTCATTACCATCGCTTAGAAATGGAGTTTGTGTTAGAAACTCTCTCTCTGAAGGCTTATGTGAGCAAGCAACATTTTCTGCTTACATTAATATAAACCAAGATAAGCAGATGCATGTTGAATATTTTCAATGATGACTGGTATATAGTAATTTTCAGGTTAGGTTTTTAAGTAATTACATACATTATACTAGCCAAGCATTATCGAGCATCTATTGAATACTTATAACATGCCAATTCCTACCACTGGGAGATCCCTACAGATTGGGTGTTGCTCAAAGCTTTTGGGAGCTTTCGAGGACTGCTCTAATAGTGCTCTTTGTCTCAGTTCTGCTGACACAGCATTCCTCCACCTCTCTCAAGTTGAGAATGGTAGTCAGTTTTGCTACCTCTAGATTTTCTTGGGTTTGTTCCATCAGCATTCTTTGGGTTTTTACTTGAGTATGAAGATTCTTGTGACATACTGCTTGGCTACTGTGGTTAAGTACTTTAAAACAAATCATAAGTTCTTGGGATATAAGTAATAGCTGGCAAAGGATATCAGATGTGATCCATAATTTATTAAAGTACGTAGTGCTAACCTTCATGTAGTTTCTGACTTACTGTGGATACTCTATGTTATACAGAAAAGTCTGACTCTGACTGCTAACAATCTTTTACTGAAATATGAGGCTTCTGATGTATTATGCATGGAAGTAAAGAATATGGAGAATAGAGACATAAACTTTAGGCAGAATGAAAGCATTGGCTTACCTAGAGATACAGCTTTGAGTCAGTTAGGAAAAATCTGTAAAAGTGGGAAAAGACTTGAATACTCAATAGTTGATAAGGTTTAGACTCTGTAGAAAAAAAAGTTATGAGCAGAATGGGAGAACTATAAGAACTCCAGAAATACAATGGTAGAGAAAGCTAAACAGCTCAGCCACACACTGTCACGAAGCTGTCACTAATTGACTGAGTTGGCACTGTATGTGCTGGGAGTATTCTAGATTGCCTAGTTCTTTCTCAGTATTGCTGAGGTATAATTTTTTAGAAATCAAGAAGATAGGAAAAGGTACAAGGGTGTATTGTTGTGGGTATTTAATATTTACTATTGGTTTATCTTTTACCGAACTAGCTCTATACCCAAATCACCACACACAGACTAGGATGAATTTAGTTAACCTAGAGCACAATGCTGGGCAATAGTTATTCCATCCTAAAATTCCAAGCCTGCATAGTTTCCTACCATTCAGATTTTACCCATTATACTTGCTTTTAGTCATTTCTTAGGTCTGGTTCATCTTTCCTCCTGGTTCCAAGACCCTCCTCACGGATCTTGGCCTGCCAATTGTTAGGCCCAGCAAGAGCCTAAATATAAGAAGGTATGAAGAGAACTCAGGAAACTAATCATCCATCGATGCAAAAACGCAAGAGACTCTTCTTGACCATTGCGCAATGGGGTCACCGCTGCTAGTCAGCTAGGAGTGGCACCGGGAGACAAAGACCTTGGGTTTTTAAAATACACAAGGTGGGAATCTCCTGGGGTTGCCTTCTTGGCGATTTAGGGTTGGATGAAGTGTTTAACTTTTAAAATAATTGGTCAGTTCTGGTCACCCTTAGGTCCAGTCAGCCCTGTCATAAATATCTGATCGTCAAGTCAGTTTGGAATTTCCTGCCAGCCACAGTTAAATGTGGGAGGGTGATTAACTCATCGCATGTCTGTTCTGAGGAGTGGGAGTTATAGGCTTTGGATCAAAGGTCAGGAGAAGGATTGGGGCCATTTGGCCCAGTTTCCAAACAAAGCCCATCTTACCGGCGCCAGCCGGTGATTTTTTCTCCATTTAGTAGAGATCTCTGCTTGTTCTCTTCCTTATCTCTGCCCTCACAGATGGCTAATGTCAGGAACTTTTACATTCCTCGGTTCTCTGGAGAAGCACTAAGAGGCTTTAATTAACATGGGCCTAAAACTTGCAAATATAAGTTATAAGGCAATTAAAAGAAACATAGGTTACAAAGTTAGTCTGATTCTTTCACCGATCTCTCTCCTTCTTCTCATGGTTCAAGTCCTCTTTTGCCCACCTCTCTTCTCCTTTCCCCCACTGCTTCCTTCCTTTTCCCCTCCAGACCAGGATGTCCCATCCTAGTCTCCCCATTGCTCAGTAATGTGACTGGTTGTTTTATTGACAACACAGAGAACAAAAGGTGACATGTTTACATAAACTTGAGACAGATGATGCTCAGAATAAGCATCACAATGCAATGTCCAGATTGAAACCAGATAGTGGGGTAGAGAAATCAGCATTTGAATGAACAAGGGTAAATTGTACACATTCCAAAAGAACATTATACCAACAGTGAATTTAGAAAGAAAATTTGAAAAATAAAGCTTAAAGCTTCCTCCAATTTAATTTACTGGACTAAAGAGATTGTATTTTCCTGTGCTTTGATATCTACTAAGTAGATTGTAGATGCTTCAGGGCTTTGGCCATCATAGTAAAGGAACAGAGGAGGGTTTTACTTAAAGACATGTAATAGAATGAACTTTACTTAAACAAACATGTATAAAGATACCAAAGACAGTTTGTGGGTCATAGAAACATTTTGTTGTATGACTGACAGTTCTCATACACTTAGTCAGATATTTTTGAGACTGAATGGCGATATGGCTTATTACACAAATCTTCTTTTGTGCCCCTTTACTGAAATATGTAATTTTATTCTTTAACATTAAGAATTACATTTTTTGTGTGTGTGCAACCCAATTTCTCACTATATATTCTGTCCCCTAAACATAAAAAAATGGTGTCAAAATAACCATTTTATGATTGCTTTTTCTTCATTGGTAACAGTGGTAAGATGGAAGTAATGACATAGTTGGTGCAGTGTTAAATTGGGGGTATACCTCTAGCACAATTGAATTCTTTAAATATCTTTCATACATACATGTCCAGAATAGGGCATTTCTCTACCTTTTTTTCCCTTTTCTTGAATCAATTTCTGAGCCTTGAGTACAACTACTTACTAAAGTAGAAAGGGGCCAACTCTGAGAGGCTGAAAGCATAAAAATTTGCCAAAGGGCTATGCTGAATCCTAAACTGATGTCCTTCATTGCTCAGTGTTCATACCCCTGCACAAATGGATTTTGCTTACGTTTTCTTTTCTGATGCTGGAAAATGGAAGCTAAAGCCTTGAAAATGGCAAGCAGTGACTCACTAGTGAGATTCCTCCACAGCCCTAGTTTGTGTCTTCCTTTTAGAGATTACTGTACTTTGCTACAAAATCATCAGTTGTTCTTGTATTAATTTGTTCAGAAAAAAATCTTTTAATCTAGAAAGGCAGTTTTTCCTGATTACAAATGAGTAGGTTATTTTGTCCATTGAAACAGAGCAGTAGAAAAATGAACCCTAGAACAGCTTTATTCTATGATTTATTCTAGACAGTTAATTGTGTCATATTTCTAATAAGGCAAATGCTCTCTACCTGTTGTTACTCAAAATGGAATAAAGGCAGACAACCTCAAACAACTTTCAGAGAAAATAATTATCAGGATATGGTGGGTGAGCATACTCTGAAAGCAAACTCCAGACTCATCCTCTGAGCCCAAAGTCTCTTCTCTAAATGTGTATGTGCCAGTTAATTGTGCAGTATCCATTTAAGTGTGACATTAATAAACAGTAAAATCTTTAAGTGAAACAAACATGGATCTTATGTGTATATGTACATACATATATATGTATATATATACATATACAAAATATATAATGTATATAAGTATACATAAATATATACACTATATACATACATACATATATATAATTTTATGTAATTCTTCCAATAGTTGTATGAACTTAATATTTATAACCTCAGATTCTTCGTGTGGTAACTGAGGCAGAGAGAGTTTAGTTAGGTGTAGCTATCAATCCTTCATCAAGGAAGACTCTTTTATATATATATATATATATATATATAATTATATATATAATTTTAAATTTTTTTATTCTTTATTAATTACACTTTATTCACTTTGTATCCCCCCTGTGGTTCCCTCCCTCCTCCCATCCCAATCCCTCCCCCTTCTCCACCCGTGCCCCTCCCCAAGTCCACTGATAGGGGAGGTCTTCTTTTCCTTCCTTCTGATCCTAGTCTATCAGATCTTATCAGGAGTGGCTGCATTGTCTTCTTCTGTGGCCTGGTAATGCTGGTAATCTTTTTAAAGCAGATGAAGACCATCCCAGAAAACCACAACTGGACACAATGTAGAGATTAAGAGATTCTGGGAAGTCAGGCCACAATGGATTCAGCTACATCACAGCTCCTGTATCTACGACTCAGGTAATATTGTAGAAAAGTGATTGGAAGAGGCAGAAGAGTAAGAAGTTATCTGCTGTCACACAGTGTCTCCTAGAAATAGCTATATAAAAAAGACCAGGTACAACTTCAGTATCAATGTTAGTGTGAAAAAGAAAAAAATTCCCAGATTCTCGACCCTAGAGAAAGGATTATAGACAATTAATGACTGCTGGGAGAAGAATTAGCCTCTTACAAGCATAAGCTTCCTTACAGATTAGCCACTGCAAGAGTGATCAGCCCTGAAACTGTATATAGATAAACAAAAAAAATGGTCTCAGCAGATTGTATTTATGTATGTATAGTACTAATAATCAAAGAAAATGAGGCTATCAATTTTAAATGTCAGGCATGGGGGAGATGGGAAAAATACGAGGCAAGGGCTGGAGGGAGAAAAGGGAGGTGAGAAAGAGATATAATTCTATTTAATTACAACATGTTAAAAATTAAAAAATTACAGGACATATTTCCTGCTTGATATAATTCTACCAAATAATGAAGAAAAAATACGATATTATAATGCAATAGATTTTTAATTTTATTTTTAATTTTTTGCAATATATTTTTTTAAAGAAATGATTGGTCATTTGAAACCATTTATTTTCTGGCCCTGAGGAAGATGTAACATACAGTCTCTTAAACACTCTTATCTTCCAATATGTTCCTAATATGCTACTATTAATATTTTCCTCACATCAAAGAAGCCTGAAGCTTTCTCTTCTTAAATCTGTATATGTCTCTAAAAAGCATATGCCATAAGCTTTGCAAGTCATTAATATCTCTATTTATCTGTCAAACACATTCTTGATTACTTACTTCTTTCACTAATAATCACTTGGTACATGAAGATATAAAAAAAAAAAAAGAAAAAATATTTCCAGAAAACAAGTTAGTAACCTGCCATAGAGGGCCTCTGAAAGGCTCTGCCCTGCAGACTATCAAAGCAGATCCTGAGACTTATGGCCAACTGTCTGGCAGAGTGCATGGAATCTTATGAAAGAAGTGAGAAATAGTAAGAGCTGGAGAGGACAGGAACTCCACAAGGAGAGTAACAGACCAGAAAATTAGAACACAGGGATCTTTCCAGAGACTCATACTCCAACCAAGTACCATGCATGGATATAACCTAGAACCCCTGCACAGGTGTAGCCCATGGCAGTTCAGTGTCCAAGTGGGTTCCATAGTAATGGGAAGAGGGATCTGCCTCTGACATAATCTGATTGGCCTGCTCTTTAATCACCTCCCCCTGAGGGGGGAGCAGCCTTACCAGGCCACAGAAGATGACAATGCAGCCACTCCTGATGAGATCTGATAGACTAAGATCAAAGGAAGGAGAGGGGGACCTCCCCTATCAGTGGACTTGAGGAGGGGCATGCGTGAAGAAAGGGGAGGGAAGATGGGATTAGGAGGGGAGGAGGGAGGGGCTTATGGGGGGATACCAAGTGAATAAAGTGTAATTAATAAAAAAATTAAATTAAAAATATCCATACAGATACAGCCATCTGAGAACTTCTAACTAAACTCTAATCAACAAAATACCTGTCTAATTTGGAGCAAGCAGGAAAGAATAGATGAAAATTTTCTGTTTTGATAGTGTCTTGTATCAGTACTTGTCACAGACAGATGTTGCAAATAAATGCCTAAGTTAATTCAGGAGGGTGTCCAACTCAAGGCTAATCACCCTTCTAGTTCCTCAGAGAAGTCCTCATACCAGATATGAAGAAATTTTGTCCTCCGCATAAAGTGTCAAGAAGTGCCATTTCTGTGGGGAAAATATTGGCTGGGTAGAGTTTTGCTATTTCAGATGTCACATTCAGATGTCACATTCCATATAGAAGCAGTGTGGGTTGATATAAAATGTTCTACTAAGAGCAGAAGCATTTCCCACTTCTTGCTTATGCATTAGCCATCTATTATTTTAAATGGCCTTATTTACTTTAAAAATAGATATATTTTGCTTTTCTGTTTTTCTTGACTTCCATAGCGATGCTTAATATTGTTAGCACCCTGGTGGTAAGGTATTCCTTTCTTTCAAAAGATTTCACATTTATTTTAGTCGTATGGTGATTATTGCCATAGTAAATTGTTTCTACTAGTGGTTTATATGTTTTTAAAAATTCATAACTAGAATTATTTTTATTTCAGTTAATGTTTTCTCTATATCTTTTGGAATCTGTATTTAACTTCCTGGTTGTTTGTGCAATATTTGTTGTCAAGTCTTTCTCTCCAATTATATGATAGTTATTTGTTGCTAGAAATATGTCTTAAAAGTAAATGGGTCTTTTAAAATATTTTGTACCCTACACTACACTCAAATTGCTGAATGTAGTCTTGCAGCTTCATTAGTTATTTTCCTTTAACTTTTAAGTCTTTTGTGGAGGAAAAGTGAAAATAAAAATCCTGACTAAAAGCAGATGTCAAGGATCACTCACATAGGTGAGCTGCATTGAGATGATTACTTAAGTTGTTACAGATGTTAGAGTGTGTCAAAGAAATTATAGAAGATTCCACCAGAGACAGGAAAAGATGAAGCCAGCATCACAAAGGAAAGAAGAATTGATGGAAGAATTACACTTCTTGAATTTTCTGGTAAAAGAAAAATGAAATGCAAAGCAAACTAGTGAAAAAAATGTTCTCATTAACATATACAACAGGAAATTTTGTAGAGATCATTGTCCTAAAAGTAAGCTTATAGTGTGAAGCAACCTGAACATCTTCAAGCATGCAATGAAAGGTAAGTTCCTCCGTTAAATAATCAATGTTTTGGGTTTTTGTTTTACTAAAAATTATTATTGTATTTATTAGGTTATTCATCAAAAGAGACTTTATATGAGACTAAGTTTCCATGGATCGACTCACAAGTCAATTGTATATGAATGACTTTTTGAAAATGATGTATATTATCATTTAGTCGAGTATGCTACTTTCTTATTCTAACGAAATGTGTCTATTGAACATTTTTTAAAATTAAATTTTTATTGTTTATATTAATTGCAGTTTATTCACTTTGTGTCCAAACTGTATCCCCCTCCTTAATTCCCTCCCAATTCCACCTTCCCTCCCTCATCTCCCATGCCCCTCTCCAAGTCCACTGATAGGGGTCCTCCTCCCCTTCCTTCTGAACCTAGCCTATCAAGTCTCATCCGGACTGGCTGCAATGTCCTCCTCTGAGGCCTGGTAAGACTGCTCCTCTCTCAGGGGGAGGTGATCAAAGAGCCAACCACTGAGTTCATGTCAAAGATAGTCCTTTTTCCTCTTACTAGGGAACCCACTTGGATACTGAGCTGCCTTGGGCTGAATCTGAGCAGGAGTCTTAGGTTATTCAATGTTTTGTTATAGCCTGAAGTTTGAAATAGCTCCCTAAAATTGAAATCTTGTATACTGTATTTAGCTGCAATGAGACCTCCGAAAAATTCTAAGGAGGTAAAACCTTGTATGGAAGTTCATTGACATAGTACTTTTAGTTGAAGGTTAGCCCCATTAAGCATGCTGGTGGGTAAAATTAATACAATGAACTTAATATTCATTGAGAGCAGACAGCTTTGCTGTTGAAGAAGAGAAACAATCCTAGCATAGCAAAACATGTAGAATTCTTCATTATCCAATCCATCTTGACGATGGTTACTAAATAAAATTGCTGTTGTCTCCTTATTGCCAAATAATTAATTGCCAACACAGACACCTTCACTATCATGATTGAAACTTACTCTTAGGGTTTATCCCAGTAAACAAGGCACTTAAAAATCCAGTGCTAACCCACATAATACTGCTCATTATTTACTTAGTAACACACTAATCTAAACCAAAGGATTTGTCAGCAGCTGTCCTTTAAGCATCAAAATTGCAAAGCCCAATGATACCTAACATACTGTGGGAAAGGGCACTTACTTCTCTTAAACCCTCTCTCCATTGCAATTAGAAAAAGGGGATGAAAATAATGGCATGCCAAATCCAAGCCTGCTTATTGAATCTGGCAATGCTGGCCAACAGAGATGAACTGTAGCTACAAAAGGTGAGTCCTAATCTCAAAAGAAGGAGGAAAAGTGCTACCATATGTGTATTAGCTTATTGTCAAACTCAGAAACCTCTTTACTCTGTTCACTACTCTTGGTATTTATATTCTTTACTATGTCTTTGTCCGTGCAATTCTCCAGGCTTACAGTATCTACCAATGGTAGCACAGTTTAGTAGATTTTTTTAAGACAGCTTATGATTTATTCTGCCTCTTGCTACCAGTACTTTTTAAATCTAGTTGCCAAAATTGTGTTACTTAGGATAATTATGGTTAATAATTGTGCAAATACATAAAATACTGAAGAAGGGTCCTAGGACATAGTCACTTCTATGTAAACATGTGCTTTATTTTTTCCTTCTTCTTCAAGGCACAAATTATCTCACATAATTTTCAGGAAGTAAAAGGAATCTTGTGCTGCTTTGGATTCCCAGTACTTACAATTATTGTGAGACCCCCTTTGTGTTTAATGTTCTGTCATCATTGAAACTATGGTGTTGGGGATCCAAGATGGCTGTGCTGGGAGGACACTGTGTCTGATGAGCAGGACAACAGTGATTGCACAGTAATCAACAGACTGAATTCTGAGCCCTAAAACACAAGCTACTGTGTTTCCCATGTGAGAGGAAACCCATGGTATGGGACCCAAATGGGTTCAAGTCACCCAGATAAACCCTGGAAGAGTTCCTAGGTCCCAGCAGGCCACATGCCTATGTGCTATGATCACCATCCTAGACTGAACTGTGGGCACCACAACACCAGAGACTGAAATTTCCAATCAAGAAAAAAAAAAAAAACCTTATGGTGAAGGAAGCAATTGGGACCGACCTCAGGTCACCCAGACAATCCCTGGAAAAGATCCTGGGATCCAGCAGGTGCTCAGCTGCCAGCCTAGAGGCCTGCCTGCATGCCATACTCAAGGTCCCAGACAGAACTCTGGGCCACAAGGCACCAGAGACTGGGTTTCCCTGTCAGGAGGAAACCCCACAGGCAGGGAAACATCAGGTCTGACCTCAGGGCGCTCAGCTGACTGCCCTCCCCCACCCCCTGAAAAGTTCTGGGAAAAGTTCCTGGGTTCCTTCAGTTGCCCAGTCACCAGCAAAGAGCCACTTGCATGCATCTGTGTGCTCTACTCATTATCCCAGACAGAACTGAAGACCTCAAAACACCACAGACTGGGTGTCACTGGTGGGAGGAAACCCCTGGTGGGGGAACCATCAGTTCCAACCTCAGGACACCTAGCTCTGGAAAAGTTTCTAGGTTCCCTCAGGCTCCAGGCTCTAGCCTCCTGCCACACACGAGTGCTGTGCTCACCTGCCACTGATTACGCTTGGGTACTGGGCACAGAGCTCCAACCTCAGACCTACAGAAGCCTGAGATCCAGGGAATGAGGACCCACATACTGCTCCAAGGTGCAACCAGTTATTCCTAGCTAAACTGATCAAACCACAGGGCTCCCTGATTTGTCAAGAGGGCTGCGCCCAGCAAACACAGTGTAAGAGCAGCAGAAGCAGCTCATTAAATTTACAGCAAGAAACCCAGAGGCAGGGCAGCTGTCTCCAGGTCTTCTCCTGGTAAGAGGACAGCCCCCCTGACTACCAACGACCACAGTTACCACAGAGGTCCATATGCCTTGGTTGTGCTGTGGCAATACCTGAGAAGCACAACCATTTGGTTGACCATACCCAAAAAGCTGAGGAGGCCTACTTCAAGAACAACCTTCTTCTTGCCGAGGGAATTCTCCCACCCCAGAATCTAGCAGGCACCAGAAACTAACAGCCAACACCTGAGACAGCCAGATGGGTATAGGCCAACAAAAGCCAAAGCAATAATGGCATCTCTAGAATCCAGTAATCCAGGGGCAAGTAGCTCTGGACACCCTAACATAAGCGAAATTCAAGAAGATGTCCTTACATCCATGCTTATGAAGAGGATAATGGAAAAAAAACAAATAAAATGAGTAAAGAAATTGAGAAAGATAAAGTCAAACAGATTATGACCATCCATAAAGAAATACAGGAAGACAAAGTCAAACAAATTATGGCCATTCATAAATAAACATAAAGTCAAACAGTGTATGGCCATCCTAAAAGAAATTCAGGAAGATGAAGCCAAACAGTCGCGGCCTTCAGAGAGGAAATTATTAAATCACTGAAAGAAATAAAAGAAACAAAGGAATGTTCAAACAAATAAGTGAAGGAATTGAAGGAAAAACAGGAAAATAGAGTCAGACAGGTTAGGAAATGAACAAAATGGTTCAAGATTTGAAGATAGGACTAGAAAAATTAAAGAAAACACAAACGGAGGAACTCATGGAGAGGAAGAACTTAGGGAAGAAAACAAGAACTACAGCAGTAAGCAATGGACTATAAGAGATGGAAGAAAGAATCTCAGGTGTGGAAGATACAATGGAAGAAACTGATGTATCCATCAAAGAAAATGTTAAATCTAAAAAATTCCTAACATAAACCATCCAAGAAATCCAAGACAACATGAAAAGACAAAACCTAATAATAATAATAGGAATAGAGGAAAAAGAAGATTCCGGTCTCCAAGGTCCAGAAAATATTTTCAACAGAATCATAGAAGAAAATTTTCCCAATTAAAAGGAGGCCTATAAGCATACAAGGGGCCTAAAGAACACCTAAGAAATTAGACCAGAAAAGAAATTCCTCCCACAACATAATAATCAAAACAGTAAGTATACAGAACAAAGAAAAAATACTTGGCAACACTATCTAGAAGTAAAATAGGTTTTAAGTAAAAAAAATATATATAAAAAACAGACAATGTCACTATGTAATGGGGTCAGTACAACAACAACAAAAATATGTAAGTCATTAATGTGTATTTCCCATCCCTAGAGTGCCTACAGACATATAGCAGACATTAATAAATATAGACTGTGAGAGAAACAAAAACAGAGCTCTAAATCCTAGTAATCACCGCAGAAGCAGGCAGATCTCTGAGAGTTCAAGGTCTACCACACATGTCCAGGACAGTGAATGCTACATAGTGAAACCCTTTCTCAACAAACTAAAAACAAAAACAAAAACAACAACAACAAAAAAAACCCAACCAAACAAAACAAACAAACAAAAAAAAACCACAGACAAACACAAATCAAGTAATCCAATTAAAAACCAGGCCACAGAGCTAAACAGAGAATTCTCAATAGAAAAATATCTAATGGCAGAGAAGAACTTAAAGAAAAGCTCAACGTCCTTAGTCATCAGGGAAATGCGAATCAAAACGACCCTGAGATTTCACCTTACACCCATCAGAATGGTCAAGATCAAAAACTCAAGTGAGAATAAATGCTGGAGAAGTTGCAGAGAAAGGGGAACACGCCTCCACTGCTGGTGGGAATGTAAACTTGTACAACCACTCGGGAAATCAATCTGGGCTCTTTCTCAGACAACTAGGAATAGCGCTTCCTCAAGATTCAGCTGTATCACTCCCAGGTATATACCCAAAATTGGCTCAAGTACACAATAAGGACATTAGCTCAACCATGTTTGTAGCAGCTTTATTTGTAATAGCCAGAACCTGGAAACAACCTAGATGTCCCTCAACTGAGGAATGGATACAGAAATTGTGGTACATCTACACAATGGAATATTACTCAACAATAAAAAAACAAGGATATCATAAAATTTGCAGGTAAATGGTGGTGAAAGATCCCCGGAGGGTATCTTCCGTCAGAGAGACCCCCTCCCAAAGAACAACGAGTCCATTCGGATGCAAACAGCAAGAGGCTTTTATTTTGATTCACGAGTACTCGGGGCAGCAAGGTCACTCGGGAGGTCCCTGCGCGCCTCCTTGGGGAAAAACTGGGGTTTTTATAGGGTTTTAGAGCAGAAGCACTGGTACAGAAGCGAGAAGGCATGGTTACAGGGGGCTGATTGGTACGTTTACACGAGACCACAATTTGCGTCAAAGTTTGGCAGGGGCACCAAGATTCTAGGAACTGGGTGGTCAAGGGGGGTAGGATGACCCCTTGACGTGGCCCGCCACCTGTTATTTTGTTTTTCTCTATCTTAGCTGAAACAGTCTCACAGATATCTATGAGAGTGATTAACACAAACTGTTTTTAGTATGACTGGGGCAGCCTGACCACAGATATCCCAAGTGGGTGATACAGCTAGGATTTCTCAGTAATTTTCCAGTTTCTCATCTGGCCTTCAGAGTTTTACAAAACAGTGGTATCTCACAAAATGGCATTAGCTATGTTTAACTTAGGGTGAGGCTGGGGTCTTTCAGTGGGAACTAGAAAAGATCATCCTGAGTGAGCTATCCCAGAAGCAGAAAGATGCACACAGTATATACTCACTCATGTAGACGTATTATATAGGATAAGCCTACTAAATTCTGTACACCTAAAGAAAATAATCAAGAGGGAGGACTCTGGCTAAAATGCTCAATCCCTATCCAGAAAGGCAAAGAGGATGGACATCAGAAGAAGGAGAAAAGAGGGAACAAGTCAGGAGCCTGCCACAGAGGACCTCTGAAAGGCTCTGCCCTGCAGATTATCAAAGCAGATGCTGAGAATTATGGCCAACCTTTGGGCAGAGTGCATGGAACCTTATGAAAGAAGTGGGAAACAGTAAGATCTGGAGAGGACAGGAACTCCACAAGGAGAGCAACAGAACCAAAAATTCTGAGCACAGGGGTCTTCCCTGAGACTGATACTCCAACCAAGGACCATGCATGGAGATAACCTATGACCCCTGCACAGATGTAGCCCATGGCAGTTCAGTGTCCAAGTGGGTTCCATAGTAATAGGAATAGAGACTGTCTCTGACATGAATTGATTGGCTTGCTCTTTAATCACTTCCCCCTGAGGGGGGGGGGCAGCATTATCAGGCTACAGAAGAAGACAATGCAGCCACTCCTGATGAGACCTAATAGACTAGGATCAGAAGGAAGGAAAAGAAGACCCCTCCCATCAATGGAATTGGGGAGGGGCATTCATGCAGAGGGTGGAGGAAGGGAGGGATTGGGACAGGAGGAGGGAGGGAACCACAGGGAGGATACAAAGTGAATAAAGTGTAATTAATAAAGAATTAAAAAACAGACAAAGAAAACAAAGCAAAATTAAATTAAACAAACAAAACAAAACCCCACAGTAAATAACTTCATCATCCTACTTTCAGCAATAGACACTTCAAACCAAAAACTGATGAGAAACATCATATTTAAAGTAAATTTTAAAACAAATAATCAAATAGAAATTTACAAGATATTTTGTCCAACAGTTAAAGAAACCACATTCTTCTTTTTTATGTTCAATAATGTTATTGACGTTCACTTCTGTTGTGGGAAGTTATGCCCCTAGAAAATCCATCACACTGTACAAAAAGATTAGATTCAGTTATGAGGAAAGATAATTTGTATAGAATGAGTTTTAGAGGCTTAGAACACATGCTAAAACAAGATAAAAAGGGACCAGAGACACATGATGACATTATTTGCTTCTGAGTGCTTTTTTTTTCTTTTATTTTAAACAGTTTTTTTCATATGATATATCCTGACTTAAGTTTTTCTTCCCTCTACTCCTCCCAAATCCTCACCACCTCCCTTCCCATCTGAGTCCACACCCTTTTTGTTTCTCATTAGAAAACAAAACAAGTTTCTAAGGGATAATAATAAAATAAAACATAAGATAAAAGAAAAAGAAACAAACTGGAATAAGACAAAACAAACAAAAGGAAAAAGGCCCCAAAAACAAAAAAACTCAGGAATCCCAAAGGGGGGGAAAACATGAAATCAGAATCCATAATATATATGCAAAAAGATTAAAAATTATGTCAAGTTAAAAATTAATTTTTCAAAATTGTTTGTGTATGTGCATATGTGTGTGCTGGGGAGGCTGATATTAGGTGTCTTTTCTTTTTTAATTTAAATTTATTTTTTATAATTTATCTCTATTGTAGCCCCCTCTCTCATCTCCTCCTGGCCCACTCTCTTCCTTCTTATCCCCCTCCACTATTCCTCAAAAAAGGAGAGCCCTCCTCCCCTACCATCTGACCTTAGCCTATCAATTCTCATTAGGACTACCTGCATTCTCTTCTTCTTTGGCCCAGCAAGGACCCCCAAACAGGGGGAAATAATCGTAGAGCAGCAACAGAGTCCATGTCAGACACAGTCCCTGCTCCACTTAGTAAGATACCCACATGGAGACTGAGCTGCATATCAGCTACATCTGAGCAGGGTGTCTAGGTTTTCTCCATGCATGGTCCTTGGTTGGTGAACCAGTCTCTACAGGACCCCTTGGGCCCAGGTTTGTTGGTTCCTTTACCATTCTCCATCTAATATTTTTATTTATTTATTCCATTTACATCTTGGTCATAGGCCACTAAGAGGATGGAACACTTCACAAATTTGCATGTCATCCTTGCACAGGGACCATGCTAATTCCTGTATTGTTCTCATTTTGGTATATTTGCTGCCAAAGCAAGCAATCCTTGTAATATTTTGAAACAGGGCATCTCAATAAATCTGGAACTTCTTGGTTGGTTTGGTTGGCTAACTAATAAGACAGTGAGATCCTCCTGCCTCTGACTTTCCTGTATTGGAATTACAGGTAGGTGGTGCTGTACCTGGTTTTTTAAAAGTGGATGCTGGAGATCCAAACTCAGGTATTTTTGCTTGCTTGGCAGATACTTATACTGACTGAGCAACATGTCTTGCCTCCCATAATGTTTAACAATTGAAAGCACACAAAGTATCTTTTCTGATCATAATGAAATAAGATGAAAAACAACAAAGTAGAAACTTTTGAAACTGTACAAATGCATGCAAATGAGGCAGCATGTTCCTGAACAATGAAAGTGTCAATGAAGAAAATTAAAAACTCGTTTTAAAATGCCTAGTTCAAATGAGAATGGAAAAAGAACACATGAAAACTTGTGAAATATGGCAAAGGCTGCCCTAAAATAAAAGTTGATAGTGATAAATGTCTACTTTATTTATTTATTTTTGTTCTTCGTTTTTTCAAGACAGGGTTTCTCTGTGTTGCCTTGGCTGGATGAACTCACTTTGTAGACCAGGCTGGCCTCAAACTCACAAAGATCTGCCTGCCTCTGCCTCCCTGAGTGTTGGGATCACAGGCATGCTTCACTGCACCCAGCACAAATGCCTATTTAACAAGCTATGGGCAGATGGCAATAGTGGAGAACTCCCTTTTTCAGTGGACTAGGGGAAGAGGATGAGGGGAAGAGGGAGGGAGGGTGGGACTGGGAGAGTTGAGGGAGGGAACTTCAATCTGGATATATAATGAACAAATTGTGAGTAAAAAAATAAAAAAGAACAGGAACCATCTCTGACATTAACTCATGGGCTGGCTCTTTGATCACCTCCACCTGAGGACGAGCACCCTTACCAGTCTACAGAGGAAGATAATGAAGTCAGTCCTGATGAGACCTGATAGACTAGGGTCAGATGGAAAGGGAGAAGGACCTACCCTATCATTGGAATGGGGGAGGGGCATAGAAGAAGACGAGGGAGAGAGGAGGTATTGGGAGAGGGTGGGGGAGGGAGCTACAGCTGGGATACAAAGTGAATAAACTGTAATTAATAAAAATAAAATAAAAATGTTTAAAAATTAAAAAAATTAAAATTAGAGAGATTTCAAATTAGTTGAATATTTTCATCTCAGGAAACTAGAAAATTTATAACAAACTTCAAAGTCAGTGGTAGGAAGTGAATTTTAAATAAAAAAAATACACAAGTAAACAAAAGTGAAACAAAAGAACCTAAAATAGCTAGATTTTTAAAAATGTAAAGAAAAATTAGTAACTTTTAGTTAGACAAAGTGTTAAAGACCCATATTAAAACAGAGGTCAATTGGAGAATGGTGGCTCTTGTTGTTAATTCAGCTCTTGGGAGCTAGAAGGAAGCGCATCTCTATGATTCCCAGAACAACCTAGACTACATTATGAGTTCAAGGCCAGCCAAGTTTACATAGTAAGACCTTCACTTATAAACAAACAAAACCACAAAAAATAAAAAGAGACACGACAATTGATTCCACAGAAATACACAGTGTCGTTAGAAAATACTGTGAACAGTAGTATTCCATTGTGTAAATATACCACAATTTCTCTATCCATTCCTCCCTTGAGGGACATCTACTTTGTTTCCAGATTCTGGCTATTATGAATAAAGGTGCTATGAACATGTTTGAGCAAATGTCCTTGTTGTATACTTGAGCCTTTTTTGGATATATGCCTAGGAGTGGTTTAGCTGGATCTTGAGGAAGTGCTATTCCTAATTATCTGAGAAAGTGCCAGGTTGATTTCCAAAGTGGTTGTACAACTTTACGTTCCCACCAGCAGTGGAGGAAGGTTCCCCTTTATCCACATCCTCTCCAACATGTGTTGTCACTTTAGTTTTTGATCTTAGCCATTCTGATGGGTGTAAGGTGAAATCTCAGGGTCATTTTGATTTGCATTTCCCTGATGAATAAGGATTTTGAGCATTTTTTAAGTGTTTCTCTACCATTTGATATTCCTCTGTTAAGAATTCTCTGTTAAGCTCTGTAAACAGTTAGCTGTATTCTGTTTTTAAAAATTATTTATTTATTTTATTAGTTACAGTTTATTTGCTTTGTATCCCAGCTGTAGCCACCTCCCTTGTCCACTCCTAATACTACCCTTCCTGATTCATCCCCTTCCATGCCCCTCCCCAAGTCTACTGACAGGGGAGGTCCTCCTTCCCTTTCCTCTGACCCTAGCCTATCAGGTCTCATCAGGACTGGCTGCATTTGTTTTCCTCTGTGGATTATCTGGTTTGTTGGTGTTTAACTTCTAGATGTCCCTCAAAGGAGGAATGGACACAGAAAGCTTGGTATCTTTACACAATGGAATCCTACTCAACAATTTAAAAAAAGGAAATCCTGAAATTTGCAGGCAAATGGTGGGAACTAGAAAATATCATCCTGAGAGAGGTAACTCAGAAGTAGAAAGACACACAGGGTATATATACTCACATATAAGTGGGTATTAGACATAAAATATAGGATAAACAGTAAAATCTGTACACCTAAATAAACTATGCAAGAAGGAGGACCCTGGATAAGATGCTCAGTCCTCATTCAGAAAGGCAAAGGGAGATACATTGGAAGAGGGAGAAAACAGGGAACAGTACAAAAGCCTACCACAGAAGACCTCTGAAAGACTCTACCCACCAGGGTATCGATGAAGATGCTGAGATTCACAGCCAAATTTTGAGCAGAGTGCAGGGAATCTTATGAAAGAAAGGAACGATAGAAAGACCTGGAAGGGACAGGAGCTTCACCAGGAGCTCAGAAATCTTTTCTGAGACTTCTGAAAGGCCTAGAGGTCTTTTATGAGACTGATACTCCAACCAAGGACCATTCATGGAGCTAACCTAGAACCGCTGCAGAGGTGTTGCCCATGGCAGCTTAGTTTCCAAATGGGTTCCCTAATAAGGGGAACAGGAGCTGTCTCTGACACGGACTCATTGGCTGGCTCTTTGATCACCTCCCCCTGAGGTGGCGGAGGGGCAGCCTTACCAGGCCACAGAGGAAGACAATGCAGCCAGTCCTGATGAGACCTCATAGGCTAGAGTGAGATGGAAGGGGAGGAGGACCTCTCCTAACAGTGGACTGGAGGAGAGACATGGTAGGAGAAGAGGGAGGCAGCGTGTGATTGGGAAGGGATAAGGGAGGGTGGTAAAGCTGGGATACAAAGTGAATAAATTGTAATAAATAAAAAAATAAATGAAAAAAATAACTAAAGAAATACCAAAAAAGTTTTAAAAAGATGCTATGCAAGGAGGAGGACCCTGGGGAAAATACTCAGTCCTCACTTAGAAAGGCAAATAGGTTAGACATCAGAAGAGGTAGAAGACAAAGAACAGGTCAGGAGTCTACCACAGAGGGCCTCTGACAGAGTCTATCCAACAGGGAATGAACCACATGCTGAGACTCACAGCCAAACTTTGGGCAGGGTGCAGGGAATCTTATGAAAGAAAGGGGAAATATAAAGACTTGGAGGGGATAGGAGCTCCACACAGAGAACAACAGAACCCAAAAATCATTGCCTAGGGGTCTTTTCTGATACCGATACTCCAACCAAGGACCATGCATGGATATTACCTAGACCCCCTGCACAGATGTAGCACATAACAGCTCGATGTCCATGTGGGTTCTGTAGTAAGGGGTATAGGAGCTGTCTCTGATGAATGCAGTGGTTGGCTCTTTGATCACCTCTCCCTGAGGTGGGGGCAGATTTACCAGGCCACAGAGGAAGACAATGCAACCAGTTCTGATGAGACCTGATAGGCTAAGATCAGATGGAAAGGGAAGAGGTCCTCCCCTATCAGTGGACTGGAGGAGAGGTATGAGAGGAGAAGAGGCATTTGAGTGGGACTGGGAGGGGATGAGGAGGGGAGCTATAGCTGGGATACAAAGTGAATAAATTTTAATAAATGAAATATAAATTAATTAAATAAAAAGAAAAAAGAACATAATTCAAACAGAAAAGAATTAACAAATTACTATGAACATGGTACTGAAAGGTACTCTGTATGCTACCAGAGGAGAAACATAACCACCAACACTTCCACAAATTCTTATATCTACAATAGTGATCTGCTTGCAAGGTTCCATAGTGCAATAAAGGCACAAACTTCGGGGAGTAACCAACCAGTGTCTGATTGGATTTAAGTAACATTCCGTGAGATGGAACCCATTCCTGATACTGCTTGGGTAGTAAGAACCTGAAACTATATAGGCCACAGACATAGAGGAAATCCAAATACTACTCTTTTTACAGCTAACTAGATAGAAAGAAAGAAAGAAAGAAAGAAAGAAAGAAAGAAAGAAAGAAAGAAAGAAAGAAAGAAAGAAAGAAAGAAAGAAA
>NW_026585687.1:4843430-4878528 GCF_907164565.1 Psammomys obesus
AAAGAAAGAAAGAAAGAAAGAAAGAAAGAAAGAAAGAAAGAAAGAAAAAGAAGCAAACCTCCTGTGACATTCTGGTATACTCATAGATATCTTGCCCAGCCATCATCAGAAGAGCTTCCTTCTAATTTAGATGGGAATAAATACAGAGATCTACAACTAGAAAGTAGGCAGAGAGAGTTTGGAACACTCAGTCCTAAATGGAATGTCTCAATAAAATCTCTCCCCTCAGGGAACAGGGAACCCTGTGGAAGAGGATGCAGGAAGATTGTGTCAGAGGGGATGGAAGACACTAAGGAAAAAAGTCCTTCTAAACACAGTAGTACCCATGCAAGTATTAACTCAGAGACTAAGACAGCATTCACAGAGCTTGCATGGGCCTGGGTCAGAGTGGGTCCCAGATTTGAGAGAATTAGACAGTCCCTAACCCACAAATTGTCTCCAATTGATAGCCAGTAATTTCTTTCTTCTTTTTAAAAAGTTTTATTATTATTTATTACAATTTATTCACTTTGTATCCTGGCTGTAGTCCCCTCTCTCATCTCCTCCCAACCCCACCCTCCCTTCCTCTTCTCCCCCTATGCCCCTCCTCTAGTCTACTGATAGCGAGGACCCCCTTTCCTCTGACTCTAGCCTATCAGGTCTCATCAGGGCTGGCTGCATGAGTTTTAAGGGAAGGAGAAATGACTAAATCCTACCTCTGGCATTTCCTACCTCATCGCCAATGTAACCCTTACCTAATTCTGTCCTGTTCAGTATCCCCTCTGCTTTTTGTGAATGTCTACCTACAGTGTCTACGTTGTTGTAAATTGCAACATCTTTTTTTTTTAATTATGCAATCGCTGAAACTTTTATTTCATTTTCCTGCTATAGAGCAGCAGTTTTCAACCTGTAAAACACCACCACTTTGACAATGCTGTACTTACATTAAGATTCATAACAGTAGTAGAATTACAGTTATGAAGTGGCCCTGAAAATAATTTTAGGACTGGGGGCCCCCAACATGAGGAACTGCATTAAGAAGGTTGAGAATTGCTCTAGAGCTTCCTGTGCTGTAGGCTTTAATTTTTTTAATTTTTATTTTTTTATTATTAGTTACATTTTATTCACTCTGTATCCCAGCTGTATCCGGCTCCCTCATTCCCTCCCAATCCCACCCTCCCTCCCTCATCTCCTCCCTGCCCCTTTCCAAGTCCCCTGATTGGGGAGGGCCTCCTCCTCCTCCATCTGACCCTGTTTTATCAGGTATCTTCAGGACTGGATAGCCAGTAATTTAACATACTTAAATCAATAAAAAAAAAAATAGTTCAAATTAACAGACTGAAGAAAAAAAATATATTCTCAGTAAATGCATAAAAGGCATTCAGCAAACTCAATATCTCTGACAAAGACCCTTAAAGAATCAGAGAAGGAAAAGTATCAACATTGTAAAGGAAATGTAGGACACTGCCAGTCAGTATTATACTAAGTGTGGGGGGGGGCAGATAAAAGATTTTCTTTTAAGATAGGAACAAATCCACAAATTTTATTACCACTATTAACATAGTAGCAGAATTCCTAGTCAGGATCATGGCAAAAGAAATTTAAATCATCTAAATTGGAAAATAAACATCAAATTTGTCATGATTCATGCATATTAATGTAATTCCTTTCAAAATTCTTATGTTCTTTTTAGGACAGATAACATTTTTTTCTGTGTACATACACCATATTATCTTTAAAAAATTATCTGTTGATGGGCAGTTTGTTCTCACAGATGTTGACCAACACTAACTTGAGAGTAGTATTATATTGAGAAAATCCTAAAGGCCACCTAAAAATTTATAAGAACTACTGAACATATACAGTAAACTTGAAGAATAAAAAAAATTACATATGGAAATAGCTTTTCATATGTCAATGAAAAACATTTTATGAACTAAATCATGAAAACATTTCCATTTAAAGCAACTACACAGCCAGAAAGGTGACTTATGGTACAGGCCCAGCCAGCACTTTAAAAAAAATTGAGGTACAACCGAAAAAATGGCTAAATAAAATATGGCACATTTACACAATGGATTGTTATTCAGCTATTAAAAACAAAATGCTAAGTAGCAAAGAGAGCCCAACAGGGAACACGTGAATCTCACTGAGAAGGGGAAGTAGAATTGACAACATGGGTGGATGGGGTATGAGACTGAATGAAGTTGGGAGTGAGACAGAAACAGAATGGTTCAGGTGAGGGGAGGATGAAAAGAGAGTACTGGGAGAGACAACTAGAATGGGAGGGAGGGCTCTCTGGGATAAGCTAGAAACCTAGGGCAGTGGAAATTCCCAGGAATCTATGAGCGTGACCCTAGCTAAGACCCTTAGCAAAGGGGAATGTGGAGCCTGAACAGGCCATATCCTATAACCAGGAAAGATTTCCAATGGAGGGACTGGGACACCAACCCAACCACAAAACCTTTGACCTACACTTTTTCCTGCCTACAAGATGTGCAGGAGTAAAGGCAGAGCAGAAATTAAGGACATGACCAGCCAATGGCTGGTTTAGGTTGAGACTCATGCCATGAGAAGGAGCCCACCCTTGACACTATTAATGATATTCTACTATACTTTCAGAAAGGAGCCTAGCATAACTGTCATCAGAGAGGCTTCTCCCATCAACAGATAAAAACATGCAGAGGCCCACAACCAAACAGTAGGTGGAGCTTGGGGAATCCTGCAAATGAGGTAAGGGAAAGATTGTAGGAGACAGAGGGGTCAAGGACTTCATGAGAACACCTACAGAATCAACTAATCTGGCTCCATAGGCATCCACAAAGACTGAGCCAACAACCAGGGAGCACATATAGGACAAATATAGGCCTTCTGTGCATATATAAGAGTTGTGCAGCTTGGTCTTCATGTGGGACTCGTAACAGCAGGACCAGGGTCTTTCTCTAACTCTATTGCCTACCCTTGGTACCCTTTCACTGTACTGGACTGCCTCTTCTGCCTTCAATAAGTGAAAATGGATCTTGTCCTACTACAACTTGATATGCCAGTATAGATGAGTATCCATGGGATACCTCCCCTTTTCTGAAGAGAAAAGGAGGAAGACCGGATAGGGATGAGTGGAAGGAAGTGTGTGTATGTGTGTGTGGGGGAACTAGGAGAAAAGGAGGAAGGCTGAACTGTGGTCAGGATGTAAATTAAATGAATAAATAAAGTAATTATTTAATTTAAAAAGCTGAGGTATAAGAAGTGCTGAAAGTTCAAGACCAGACTGAATTACATATTGAGTTCCAGAGTAGCCTAGGCTACAGAGTGAGACCTTATCTGGAATAAAAAAGGTATCAAAAGTACTGAGAAGTAGCTTAACAAAAGAAATGAAAGATTTCTATAATAAAAATAGTAAAACATTTCTGAGAGATCAAAATTGAAGATGATATCAACAAATTGAATGAGCATAGATTATTAGAATTAATATCACTAAAATGTCTGTGTTGCTTGGAAGATATTAAATAAAATATATGCAAGGAAAGAAGGATCATATATTAAGGTTTTAAAAAGTTATTCTCATACATATCAAGAATAAAAACACACCTGCCAGTGAATAGTAAGGACTGGAGGTTTTAAAGGATCAGAAGAGTGGTGTCGATGTGTACAAAGGTTTAATTAAGTAGAATAAGTTCTGATACTCTTTTTTTTCATGTTTTTTTTATTTTTTTATTTTATTAATTACACTTTATTCATTTTGTATACCCCCACAAGCCCCTCCCTCATCAGTCCGTCTTTTGAGGGATGTTTTTCTAAATAGTTTGAACTACAGGATCCAAGAAACAAAGAAATGCCACAGTGATAATGGAAACAAGTCAAAGCCACAGAAAGAACTAGCTTCGAGAGCAAACTGCTTCACATTTCGTTTGAGGTAAAAGTAATTTATGTAGATCTGAAAACCTTATACTTGTTTTACAATCTAATATAGTCACATGCTATCAAAGAAATTTAACAAAAGGGCAACTTTCCTACTTATGTGCACTGGGAGTTTGGCTTGCTACAAAAGAAAACAAGGTGAAAGCTTAATTGTTCTGATTTAGCCCTGCTAAAGCCCATTCCTTTATAAGTCTCTCAGACATCCTTGATTTCTCTAAGTGACAATTTTTTTTATTACTTACACTTTATTCATTTTGTATCCCCCCATAAGCCCCTCCCTCCTCCCCTCCCGATCCCACCCTCCCTCCCCTTTCTGCATGCATGCCACTCTCCAAGTCCACTGATAGGGGAGGTTCTCCTCTCCTTTCTGATCTTAGTCTATCAGTTCTCAGCAAAAGTGGCTGCATTGTCCTCTACTGTGGCCTGGTAAGGCTTCTCCCCCCTCAGGGGGAGGTGATCAAAGAGCATGCCAATCAGATTATGTCAGAGGCAGTCCCTCTTTCCATTACTATGTAACCCACATGGACATTGAACTGCCATGGGCTACATCTGTGCAGGGGTTCTGGGTTATCTCCACGAATAGTCCTTGGTTGGAGTATGAGTCTCTGGGAAGTTCCCTGTTTTCAAATTATCTTGTTCTGTTGCTTTCCTTGTGGAGTTCCCATCCCCTCCAGTTCTTACTATTTCCCATTTCTTACATAAAATTCCATTCACTCTGCCCATCAGTTGTCCATGAGGCTCAGCATCTGCTTTGACAGTCTATACTGCAGAGGCTTTCAGAGGCCCTCTGTGGCAGTTTCCAAGGTTGTTTCCTGTTTTCTTCTGGCTTTCAGAGGCCCTCTGTAGCAGGTTCCGAGGTTGTTTCCTATTTTCTTTTTCCTCTGATGTCCATCCTCTTTGCCTTTCAGGATGGGGATTGAACATTTTAGTTAGGGTCCTCTCTTTTGCTTAGTTTGTTTAGATGTACAGATTTTAGTGGGTTTATCCTATGTTATATGTTTATATGAGTGAGTATATACCATGCGTGTCTTTTTGCTTCTGGGACAACTCACTCAGGATGATCCTTTCCAGGTCCCACCATTTACCTGCAAATTTCATGATTTCCTTATTTTTCATTGCTGAGTAATACTCCATTGTATAGATGTACTACAGTTTTTGCATCCATTCTTCAGTTGAGGGGCATCTGGGTTGCTTCCAGCTTCTGGCTATTACAAATAAAGCTGCTACAAACATGGTTGAGCAAATGTCCTTTTGTGTACTTGCGCCTCTTTTGGGTATATGCCTAGGAGTGGTATGGCTGGATCTTGAGGAAGCGCTATTCCTAGTTGTCTGAGAAAGCGCAGGATTGATTTCCAGAGTGGTTGTACCAGTTTACATTCCCACCAGCAGTGGAGAAGGGTTCCCCTTTCTCCACAACCTCTCCAGCATGTGTTGTCCCTTGAGTTTTTCCTTCATGTGTTAATGCTTAGCTTATTTTAAATTTTGTAGGAAAAGGACAGTATATGAAGCAATCTAAAATATGTTCTCAATGAGCTAAATAATTTGCTTCTGGGAATATTAAATTTGGAACAAAACTAATTTTAATGTCTCTCTAACACAGTCAAACACCCATCCTCTGTAAGATCTACTTTAGCAAATCTCGTCAGTTTATCTGTTTTCCACTTAATATTGTCTGAGAGCTCATGCTATTAATTACAAAAGTAGACTCCAATGAAACTGTAAAGTTGTGAATCAGGCATGCCTTTTTTTTTTATGCTTTAGTGATTTTTTTGACTTTTTTATTTTTTATTAATTACACTTTATTCATTTTGTATCCCCCCCTAAGCCCCTCCCTCCTCCCCTCCTGATCCTACCCTCCCTCCCCTTTCTGCATGCATGCCCCTCCCCAAGTCCACTGATAGGGGAGGTTCTCCTCTCCTTTCTGATCTTAGTCTATCAGTTCTCATCAAAAGTGGCTGCATTGTCCTCTACTGTGGCCTGGTAAGGCTGCTCCCCCCTCAGGGGGAGGTGATCAAAGAGCAGGCCAATCAGATTATGTCATAGGCAGTCCGTCTTCCCATTACTAGGTAACCCACTTGGACACTGACCTGCCATGGGCTACATCTGTGCACGGGTTCTGGGTTATCTCCAGGAATAGTCCTTGGTTGGAGTATGAGTCTCTGGGAACACAGGGAAGTTCCCTGTGTTCAAATTTTCTTGTTCTGTTGCTCTCCTTATGGAGTTCCTGTCCTCTGCAGCTCTTGCTATTTCCCACTTCTTACATAAAATTCCATTCACTCTCCCCGACAGTTGGCCATCAGGCTCAGCATCTGCACTGATAGTCTGCAGAGCAGAGGCTTTCAGAGTCATGCCTTTTAATTATTTCCTTCTGACCAGTATTCCATTTCATTACACTTTCTATGCTTATTCTTTCCTAATTTGCTAAACTGTCTCCTTTAAAACTTCCTTGAACGCCACCAAACTGATAATAGCATACCCAAATACTTCTACATGTCTTGAGAAACATGTGATTATTGCAGCCATCTCTGTATAAACTGCTCTTGGCTAGTGGGATTTGGGGGCTTGCATTCTGATCTGTTTTCTGTGTATGCCTGCCCTAACTGCCTGCAATAAGAACACACATTCTTCAGACCCTGGCAGTTCCAGGTAGAAATGTCCTTAAGTTGGAAATCCCCCTGGAAGCGTGGAAGTCTGTCAGATTTGTTATGCCCTTATAAGGTCTGCTGAAAATCTGCTAACAAATTAATGATCTAAATGTTAAGTGACAGTTTGACAAACATGTGTCCAGGAGGGAAGGTACATGCTCTAAGAGTGCCCTTGTGACACCCTGCTTGTGGGGAGCAGTTAAGGAAGTATCAAATTGTAAGCCTTGGGGCCAGTTTAAGTAATACAAAGGAAAAGAGTGGAACATGTGGCAGAGAGGAAAACAGTTAATAAAATGGCTGCGTAAAGCAAGTAAAAATTCCTCCTTGCTCAGATCTCACTACTGTTACAGTAATAAAGAATTACATCCCCTTTGCTTGGTGCACAAGTTGGAATATTAGCGGAAATCCCTGCAGGCAATGCACTATCTGATACCTAGCTATGTCAAGTTCTGCTTCAGCCAATAAACATGGCAAAAGTGTTGAAATGGAAATGGGCAGAGCTAACCATGCTCTACCATATTCTTGTTGGTTATGTGACTGAGTGTCATCTTTCTTTGTTGAGATTTCACCTTTGGCTTTCACACAGGATCACTATGGCACATGGATATATGAAAATTATTTCATATGTTCACTAAGATCTCCATTTCAAAGGTATGTATAAATATGAAACACTAACATTTATTGAACAATTAATGTGGAACCTAAACTTATATCTAACATAATCTTCTGAAAAGATCCTGTGAGAAAGGTGCAAATATTACAAACAAGAAAACAGAAGAAACAAGGACACACAAAGTAGGTGATAATGCTAGAATTTGAGCCATGTTGCCCCAACACAAAATTCTGTATCACACAACATAACACAGAAATGAGTGCATTTGAGAGAATTTAAAGTAAGTTTTATTTCAAATTTAATATTCTCTGAACCAAGCTGTTTAACTCAGTTAAAATATAGCATTTTAGTTAGAATAATAATATTCTTTTTTTAAGTTTTTTTTTTAATTTTATTTTTCTTATTAGTTACATTTTCTTAATTCTGTGTCCTAGCTGTATCCCGTTCCGTCATTCCCTCCCCAACCCCATACTCCCTCCCTGGTCTCCTCCCTGCCCCTTTCCAAGTCCACTGATAGGGGAGGACCTTCTCCCCTTTCATTTGACCCTGTTTTATCAGGTATCTTCAGGGCTGGCTGCAAAGTCCTCCTCTGTGGCCTAACAGGACTGCTCCTCCCCTGGGGGTAGGGTGGGGAGGTCAAAGAGCCTTCCCTTGAGATCCTGTTAGAAATAGTCCTTGTTCCCCTTACTTTGGGAAACTACTTGGTTATTGAGCTACCATGGGCCACATCTGAGCAGAAGTTCTAGGTTATATCCAAAGATGGTCCTTGGTTGAGTGTCAGTCTCAGAAAAGACCCTGTGCCCGGATATATTTGGTCCTTGTAGAGCTCCTATCCTTTCCATATTATACTAACTACCCTTCTTTCATATGATTCCCTGCACTCTGCTGAGGAGTTGGTTATGAGTCTTAGTGTCTGCTTTGAAACACTGCTAGGTAGAGTCTTTCAGATACCTTCTGTGGTAGACTCCTGTCATACGTTCAATGCACATCCCATTTGTCTTTCTAAATGAGGATTGATCATCTTCGCCGGTGTCTGCTTTCTTGATTATTTCTTGATTATCTTCTTTAGGTGTGTAGATTTCATTATGTTTATCATATCTTGTAGGTCTATATAAGCAAATATATACCATGTTTGTCTTTCTCCTTCTGGGATACTTCCTCAGATACTCCACCATTTTTTAGATCCTACCATAAAGAAAACATCCCACTGTTTTCTTTATATCACTGGCACATTTTTGTCATATAGAAAGAATTATGTAAAGCAGAATGTATCCAATGTTTCTTGTCTCCTTAGTACCTGAAAACAAGATTTCTACTCAGTTTGGGCAACTTCTTTTTAATCTGTACCCAATTGCAAATGTGTTCTTTTCTGCTGTCATACTGCCCTTCAACTTTTAAAAAATTTCCATCTGTTTTACTGTAAGCTCTGCAATAATGTTGTGGAAATACACAGCACAAATATGAAGGTATTCCACTTCTTTATATATTAGTGTTTCTATCCATAACATGAGAGGCCAGCATCATGAAACAATATCTTCTGATGGTAAAGATTTCAGATTTTCCCTGATATTCAACTGTAGATAATATATACGGTCTCTACTTCTACCTTTTAAAAAATTTATATGAAGTACTACAAACTCATTATTTGATGTTTTAATTTGGGGGAGGTTTAGAAAGAAAAAAAGTAAAATTACCTTTCCTATGATTGTTTCTTTAGTCCTACCTTTCACATAGAGGTACTCTATCTCCATCTATATACTTCAAGAAAATTCTATAACCAAATATGTAAATGGCTGTATTATGAACTGAATTTTTGCATTAGCAACATATCATACATTTAAAATCCTATAGTTTCAATAAATCAGTCGTCTACCCCTGACTTAACTATAGCTCCTGTTTTTAGTATTTCACAATGCTGTAAGGCATCAAATGAGACTGATCCAAAAACATGCAGGTTTCTAATGAGGATTGATTTTACTCTGAGATTACATTTGCTCTCTGAAGAATTCAGTTCCTTGTGGATTGTTGAACTGAATCTACTGGTATCATGAATCTTGGACTTTTCAGACTACAGAACTGTGAACTACAGAAAAGAAATAAACTTCTCTCCCTAAACTAATCTGTATGCAGTAACTTATTATATCAGCCAGAAAGGAGTAAAATAAAGTTTTTTCTTAGAGCCAAGCAGTGGTGGTGCATACCTTTAATTCCAGAGGCAGCAGGTCTCTGAGTTCAAGGCCAGCCTGGTACACAGATGGAGTTCCAGGACAACTAAGGCTACACAGAGAAACCTTGTCTCACTGCCCCCCCCCAAAAAAAAAACATATTAGACTTTTTTTTCTTGTAATTTTATATTTACCCAAGGAACATGTCAATTTGTTGGTTTTTTTATGTGCTAGTCTTTGGATTTCAATGTTATATTAATCTATTTTTAGTAACTGATATCTATTCTGTTGCTCTTAGGCTGACTGCTCCCATAATGTGTAAAAAATGTTTTAAAAAAATGATACAATTTGAGGACTACATGTTGGAGGCCACCAGTGTGAACCATTTCAGAAGGGCGGAGAATCTGAAACTCCAAAACCGGTGAGAGGATGGGTAGCTGAAGCCAGAGCATAGAATTTGAGGCTTCCCAGATAGAGGGGACAACCATGAGCTGGGAGCTATTGGATGCAATGCCAACCCGTGGATATCTGCATTTTCATCTGGACCTTTCCTGGCTCTGGCAGATTTGCAACAGCTGCAGCAGCAGCAGCGAGTGCATAACCCAGGTATGGGGCCTCCTTCCTCTAAGGACAAAACAGGAAACCTAAATCCCAGAGAAGAAAACTATGAGCCCCCTGAGCTTACCACCTAAGCCTGCAAGTGAGTTCACAGGCCCCTTGCACTTTCCACACATGCTTGCAAGTGAGTGCTTCTTCGAGAGCCCCAGATCAGTGTCCCTCTACACTAGCCACAAGATATAAGACCCCTCCCACCGAAACCCCTGCTGTGGGCAATACAGGGATCTCTAGGACAATATTCTCATCATTGAAGCCCCTGTTCTGTGGCTCTCCCAGTGGTGTCCAGCCAAAAAAAAAATTCCTGGAGTCAAGAGGGTGCAGTCCAGACAGATCTGAGCATTTGGAGCTCAATACCTCAACATGCCTGTCATCCAGTGAGCCCTTACGGGCTCCTGGGCATAGGCATTGCATCCCTGAACCTCTTCAGCACTTCAAGCTGTGCTTGAGCACCTCCCTTACACTCCACCCTACCAGGCAGGCACACTTCAATGCACACTCCCATGCTTGTACACATGTACCTGCAACCTTCCAACCTTAGCTGCATCTGAAACAGCAACACCCACTCTTAAACTATTGGACCTCTCACATCTTCCTGAAGAATACTCCAGACTCCAGAGATAGATGGACCCAGTCAGCAGTATAGGCTCCAGCAACAAAGAACAAAGACTACTGACCATCGGATGGCTGGAGCCCAACTAAAATCAGGACATTATGGCTTCACCAGCAACCCCCAAAATCAACGGATATTTTAAATCATCAGAAACACAGAAAAATGATCCCAAATCTATGCTTATCCATTTATTAGAGGCACATAGAGAGAAGACAACAAAACTCTCAAAGAAATAAAGGCAGAAAGATATGCACGGTATATACTCACTTATATAGACATATAAGATAAACCTACTAAAATCTGTACACCTAAAGAAACTAATCAAGAGGGAGGACTCTGGCTAAAATGCTCAATCCCCATCCTGAAAGGCAAAGAGGATGGACATCAGAAGAAGGAGAAAACAGGGAACAAGTTAGGAGCCTGCCACAGAGGGCCTCTGAAAGGCTCTGTCCTGCACACTATCAAAGCAGATGCTGAGACTTACGGCCGACCTTTGAGGAGATTGCAGAGAATCTTAGGAAAGAAATGAGAGTTAGTAAGACCTGGAGGAGACAGGAGCTCCACAACGAGAGCAACAGATCCAAAAAATCTTAGCACATGGGCCTTCCCTGAGACTGATACTCCAACCTAGTAACATGCATGGAGATAACCTAGAACCCCTGCACAGATGTAGCCCATGACAGTTCAGTGTCTAAGTGGGTTCCATAGTAATGGGAACAGGGACTGTCTCCGACATGAACTGATTGGCCTGCTCTTTGATCACCTCCCCCTGAGGAGGGAGCAGCCTTACCAGGCCACAGAGAAAGACAATGCAGCCACTCCTGATGAGACTTAACAGACTAGGATCAGAAGGAAGGAAAAGAAGACCTCCCCTACCAGTCGACTTGAAGAAGGAGGAAGAAAGGGATTGGGAGAGGAGGAGAGAGGAAACTACAGGGGGGACACAAAGTAAATAAAGTGTAATTAATAAAAAATTAAAATAAAAAAACAAAACAAAACAAAAAAGAAATAAAGGCAAATATAGTCATACAAATAAAGGCACATAAAGAGGAAATGAATAAAGCTCTCAAAGAAATTCAGGCACATATAGCCACAGAAATAGAGGTACATAAAGGGGAAATGAATAAAAAAAAATAACCAAACAAGAGAAAGACCTGTTTGAAAAAATTTTCAAGTCTCTGAAGAAAGAAATTGAAGAAGATATCAGAAGATGGAAAGCTCTCCCATGCTCATGGCTTAGTAAGATTAACAGTAAAAATGGCCATGCTACCAAAGTAATCTATAGATTCAATGGAATTCCCATCAAAATACCAACACAATTTTTTACAGACCTGTAAAGAACAATTCTTAATTCATATGTAAAAACAAAAACCCAGAATAGCTAAAAACAATCCTGAACAGTAACAGATCTTCTGGAGGTATCTCCAACCCTGATCTAAAGCTATAACAAAAGTAATAAAAACTGCATGGTCTTGGCAGGCTATTTATTCTGGAATATCAATGGAATTGAATAGAAGACCCAGAAATAAACCCACACACCTATGGATATTTGATTTTTGACAAAGAAGCCAAAACAATACATTGGAAAAAAGATAGCATCTTCAGCAAATGATGCTGGTCTAACTGGATGTCTACATGTTGAAAAATGAAAATAGATCCATATGCATCACCCTGCACAAAACTAAAGTCTAAGTGGATCAAAGATCTCAACTTAAACCAGACATACTAAACCTGTTAAAAGAAAAAGTGGGAAGAGCCTTGAACTCATGGTCACAGGAGACACTTCCTGAACAGAACACTAACAACACAGACTGTAAGATCAAAAATCAATAAATGGGACCTCATGAAACTGAAAAGCTTCTATAAAGCTAAGGACACTGTTGTCAGAACAAAATGAGAGTGTACAGATTGGGAAAGGATCTTCACCAACCCTATATCTGACAGAGGGCAGCAACAAATCAAGTATTCCAATTAAAAATTGGGGTACAGAGATAAACAGAATTCTCAACAGAGGAATATCAAATGGCAGAGAAATACTTAAAGAAATGTCCAACATCCTTAGTATCAGGGAGATAAAAATAAAAACAACCCTTGAATTTCACCTTACGCCAATCAGAAAGGCTAAGATAAAAAACTCACGTGACAATACATGCTGGAGAGGATGTGGAGAAAGGGGACCTCTCCTTCATTGCTGATGAGAAAATAAACTTATACAATCACTTTGGAAATCAATCTGATGCTTTATCAGAAAATTAGGAATATTGCTACATCAAGATCCAGCTATACCACTCCTAGGCATATATCCAAAAGATGCTCAAATACACAACAAGGACATTTGCTCAGCCACGTTCATAGCAGCTCTATTTGTAATACCCAGAATCTGGAAACAACCCAGATGTCCCTCAAGGGAGTAATAGATACAGAAATTGTGGTACATTTACACAATGGAATACTACTCAGCAATTAAAAACAAAGAAATTATGAAATTCTCAGGCAAATGGTAGGAGCTAGAAAAGATCATCTTGAGTGAGGTAACCCAGAAATAGAAAGACACACATGGTATGTACTAACTCATAAGTGGTTATCAGACATATAATATATGATAAACATACTAAAATCTATACTACTAAAGAATCTAAACAACAAGGATGACCCTAGGAAAGATGCTCAATCTTCATTCAGAAGGTCACCTGAGATAGACTTTAGAAGCAGAAGATAGGGAACAGGACAGGCACCTACCACAGAGGCCCTCTGAAAGACTCCACTCATTGAGGTATCAAAGCAGAGGCTGAGACACATAGCCAAACTTTGGGCAGAATGCATGGAATCTTATGAATGAAGTGGGAGATAGAAAGAACTGGGAGGACAGAAGCTCCAAAAGGAGACCAACAGGAAAAAAAAAAAAGCAACAGCAACAACAACAAGGTGGTCCTGGGAGGAGAAGGAGGGGGATACAGCTGGGATACAAATGAATAAATTGTAATAAATTATAATAATAATAAAGAATTTTAAACAAAAGGAAAACAAAGATACAATTTTAACACTGTTATTTTATAGCGTTTTTGTCTCATAGCCTTCATTTATCTGTTCATTATTTTCACATAAAGTTAGAAAAATCTATCTTTGGTCCTCAAATGGCTGTATGGTTTACCTAATCATATAATTTAATAATAGTAATTCTCTCTACCAATTTGAAATATTTTCTGCATTGTTGGCTTGTTCATTTTGTGTTGCTAAATTAAAATAACTTAAGCTCATTGCATGAAGAAGTTATTTGCCTTATAATTTCCCTAGCTGTGGAATATAAAGCTGGTGTCAGTATCTTAGAAAAGACGTCTTACCGCACAAGATGAGCAAGGGAACTGTCCACCTGCAGAAGGGGCATGAACTTTAGCAAACAAACAAAACTGAGAGCCATTGTTCTTCTGTATCAACACACCTTTACAGAAACCATTTGAGAGATGTTCACAACTCCCAGTGAACTCATGAGGGACGAGTTATCACTTTCCACCTAGGCTCATCACCTCAATACTACCACCACAAGAAGCAAACTTTGTATATATTACCTGCTGGGAAGCAAATGTATCCAAATCAAGGCAGTTATATTTATTTTATAAAATTTCTTTGGACCTAATTTAGGATATTCTTTCTTACCTTTTCTATTTATCCATATGGCAGGAGTAGACTGCTGTAAAATAGAATGCGATTTCCATATGCACAGTATTTTTATTAAGGAAAACCTTGCTATTTTTGTATGTTTTTTTCTATATGAATTTCTATACAAATTTTCATATGAACCCATATGAATTTTACATTTGAATCTCATTGTATGTTTCTCAAACTCTAATTTCTAGGCTTTTTTCCATGATGTCATATTTAATTTGTAGGATAATTTAAAGATAATTTATGGCTTTTAACAACCACATCTTTCACTTTCTACTCGAGGAACATAAAATCTCTTTCCAGTCTGTCAAATTTCATTCAACACTAGCCCCATAAGGATGTTAAGTTTTTATTCATATAGGTTCCTCGCATATCTTGCAAATTTTATTATTAAATGTTGAGGTTAGGATTAGAAGTTCAACTTTGTAAAATTCAATGTGTCACATACTGAACTCACTATTTTATAATATATAAACGATTATTCTAAATAGTTATATTTATAATACTCAACATATTTTCTATTTTTCTAACAGTAATCTACTATTGCCATCCTAGAATTAAATTGCATTTGCCTAGATATTATTATAAAGAACAATGGTGTTATATTCTAAGTACATTTAAATTATGCAAACTCAGTAGGCAGAAAGCTAAATTAATAAAGCACAACTAAGAGATAGAAAAAATGATGTAAAGGTTAAAAAATCATTTAGATACTGAAAATGATTCCACTTACCATTGTAGAAAGTGTATATAATACAATATCATGTTTGAGACATGAAATATGAATTAATATAAAATACTTCTTAGGTGGGTGACAATTTCTCCGTTCTCATTTCAGCACGTTTAATGTTACTTTATTGCTTCAATTATTTACCTTATAACAGGATTCCTACATGAAGCCAACATCTTTATCAGTTTTAAAGTCAAAGAAGTTATGAATTGTTTTAAGGCTGAAAGAGAAATTGTATATTTAATTTCTATATGAATATTAGTGTATGTCCATATATATGACAAGGCATACAAACAACGCAGATAAATTTAAATTGTGTATTTTAAATAACTAAAAACAAATTGAAATATTTTACTATAAACAAATAAATTTGTGTGAATGAAGATTAGTTATGTAGTTTGATTTATCTTCTGTAATATAAACACACACAAAAATAATAGTCTTATCCTGTCTCCCTCAAACACTAAAAACAAGCAAAGAGACACCTTGTTGCTGTTGTTCTGCTTATATCATTCAGAGGCAGGGAAGATGACAGTCCTTTGATCATCCTAGCTTAATGCCTGGCCAAAGCTCTTTTATGCATAGGACTCATAAAAATCAAATCAAATCAAATCCAGGCAGTACAGCACGGGAGAAAAAAAAAGACAGAGACCTATAAACCACCATGAAACCCACAGACCTCTCCTCCTCTGCATTGCAGAGGTGAGCCATAGATACCCACTCACCACCACACCTGTCACCCAGGGAATCGCCAAGGCTGGAGCCACCACAGTGTGAGAGTATGCCGTGGTGAGAAGGGAGAGAAAGAGAAGTGGAGCATCTTGAACATTATGAAGAAAGATGGAACTGGAGAAGCAAAGGAGGAGAAGCGTAGCCTGTTATGAGTGGCCAGCCCCACCACCTGGGGCCAGGGTGAGGTCCCAGACCAAGCTGCCATTGAGGTCTATGTCTGGGTCCAGAGTTACACAATAGCATGAGAGCAGGAGCGCTGACCCTGCCTCCTGCCGACTGAGTGGCCTAGCCAGAACAATGCGGGAGAGTTCACCCTGGCGGTGCAATTAAGGCACAGCTGGACAAGCATAGCTACCACCCAAGCCCAGATCCAGGGCTCTGATTTGTCCCACTCCAAAACCTGCATCATCTGCAAATGGTTGGTATACATGAAAAAGCCCAGTTCTGCCGATCCAAAGCAGCAGGATTTCCATGACACAGGGTAACGACCAGGATAACCGGGAGACATCCCAATAAGGATTCAATCTTGATGGTGTCTCAGAAGCCAGAGACCTTGAAACAGACCAATGACTCATTGCAGTGAACATTTGCAGATGAAGATGTGTGGATAGAGGGGTATAATGTAGGACACACTGTGACATACTGCAGCTTCTTTACTTTTTGTTTGTTTGTGTGTGTGTTTTCATTTTTGGGAGGTTGCAAGAGTGAAGGGTAGATATGCGGGGACTAGGAATTGAGTGGGACTGGAGTGCATGATGTGAAACCCACAGAGAATCAATAAAAAGTTTAACAAAGAAAATGAAGGTGAAAGAAAAAAAAATGGAATCCAGAAATTGTGAAGATGAATTTTAAGAAGTTTGTTACCTCGAGGAAGCAGTATAAGTATGAGTTGTTCTCCCCAATTTTTTCTTCTTTTTTAAAAAGTTTTTTTCTTCACAAAATTTCTTTTCATTTAAAACTACTGTCTCTTTCTCCCCTCCATAACCCCCATCCTTCCAAATACATGGTAACTATGCAGCTAGTATCTTATTCTATAAGTTTTATTTTAATGAATTCCATATGTGAGAACACATGCTATTTGCCATCCTGAATTTAGCTCATTTTGTTAGCACAGTGTTCTCTATTTTTTACCCATATTTATAAAGCTGACAGGATTAATTCTTGCTCTGCCTGAAAAGTATCATTCTATACATGTGTATAAGACTTTCTGTATCCATTCAACTGCCTGTGTATGCCTCTGTTGTTTTTATATACATGTTGTATGAACATAGGGTGTAGGTATCTTCTCAATGTGCACGTTTTTCTTTGAGTAAATTCCCGGTAGTTAAATAACTGAGTCATATAATGATTCCATGTTAGGATTTGAGAAAAGGCATTTTTTTTTTTCTTAAAGGTTCTTATCCTTTTCATTACCACCAGGAGTGTATATGATAGTAGAGTCATCATTTCTAGTTTTCTAGGAATCTTACCACAGCTTCAAGTTCTTATTCTTATAATTTATATCTGTAACTGGTTTGCATTGATTACATATTGTATATTATTAATGACTGATAATTTTAGTATCTGTTGTCATTCCTTTTGTATGTGAAGCCCTCATTCTCTGTATCTTCATTGGCATGTTGTTATTTTCTTTTTTATACTAACCATTCTGAATTTAGTTAGATGATTTTCATAGAGGTTGCAATTTCCTTTTAGCTGGTTTCACTGATAATTATTTATGCTGGGCATATTTTTATTGTACCTATTCATAATTTGCTTGAATTCCTTTGAAAAATGTCTATTCAGATCATTTTCCAATTCTTTTTAAATTTTATTTATTTTTATTAATTACAGTTTATTCACTTTGTATCCCAGCTGAAGCACCCTCCCTCATTCCCTCCTGATTCCACTTCTCTCCCTGTTCTTCTCCCATGCCCCTCCCCAAGCCCACTGATAGGGTCCTCCTCTCCTTCCCTTTGAACCTAGCCTATTAAGTATCATCAAGACTGGCTACATTGTCTTCCTCTGTGGCCTGGTAAGGCTGCCCCCCACTCAAGGGGAGGTAATCAAAGAGCAAAGAGCCAGCCACTGAGTTCATGGCAGAAATAGTCTCTGTTCCGCTTACTAGGGCACCCACTTGAACACTGAGCAGCCATGGGCTACATCTGTGCAGGGATTGAAGGTTATCTCCATGAATGGTCCTTGGTTGGAGTATCAGTCTCTGAAAAGATCCCTGTGCCCAGATATTTTGGTTTTGTTGATCTCCTTGTAGAGCTCCTGTCCCCTCCAGGTTTTTCTATCTCCCCCCTTCTTTCATAAGATTTCCTGTACTCTGCCCAAAGTTTGGCTATGATTCTCAGCATCTGCTTTGATACCCTGCTGGGTAGAGTCTTTCAGAGGCCCTCTGTGGTAGGCTCCTGTCCTGTTTCCTGTTTTCTCTTTCTTTTGATGTCAATCCTATTTGCCTTTCTGAGTGAGGATCTTACTCAGGGTCCTCCTTCTTGCTTAGCTTCTATAGTTGTACATATTTTAGTATGCTTATCTTATGTTATATGTCTAATATCCACTTATAAGTGAGTATACTCCATGTGTGTCTAGCTGCTTCTGGGATGCCTCCCTCAGGATGATTTTTTTCTAGTTCCTACCATTTGCCTGAAATTTCATGATTTCCGTATTTTTAATTGCTGAGTAGTTTTTCATTGTGTAAATGTACCACAATTTTTGTATCCATTCCTCAGTCGAGGGACATCTGGGTTATTTACAGATTCTGGTTATGATGAATAAAGCTGCTACAAACATGGCTGAGCAAATGTTCTTGTTGTGTATTTGAGCATATTTTGGATATATGCCTAGGAGTGGTATCACTGGCTCTCAAATTAGCACTATCCTCAATTGTCTGAGAAAGCATCAGATTGATTTCCAAAGTGGTTGTAAAAGTTTATATTCTCATCAGCAAAGGAGAAGTGTTCCCCTTTCTGCACATCCTCTCTAGCATGAATTGTCACATGAGTTTTTTATTTTAGCCATTCTGATGGGTGTAAGGTAAAATTTTGGTCTTTTTGACTTGCATTTCTCTGATGACTAATGACTTTGAGCATTTCTTTAAGTGTTTCTCTGCCATTTGATATTCCTCTATTGAGAATTATCTTTTTTGTACTGTACCCCAGTTTTTAATTGAATTGCTTGATTTGTTGCTTTTTAACTTATTGAATTCTTTATGTATTCTGGATATTAGCCCTTTGTCAGATATAGGGTCAGTGAAGATCTTAATTGACTTATTATTTTGTTGAAAACTTTTCTTTCAGGGCTGGCTGCAAAGTCCTCCTCTGCAGCCCTGAAGATACCTGATAAAACAGGGTCAGATGAAAGGGGAGGAGGTCCTCCCCTATCAGTGGACTTGGAAAGGGGCAGGGAGGAGACCAGGGAGGGAGTGTGGGGTTGGGGAGGGAATGAGGGAGCGGGATACAGCTGGGACACAGAGTTAACAAAATGCAACTAAAAAGAAAAAGAAATAATGAATAAATTGTGAAGAAAAAATAAAAATTAAAAAAAGAATTTAAAAAAAAGAAAACTTTTCTTTCCTTATATATTTGAAAAATTTTATACATTTTTCAAAAGAATAGTTTACAAAAAGTTTCTGCTATTCTGTAGTTTCTTCTTTTGCTGTACAAGAGGTTTTTAAAGTTGGTATAACTCTAATTACTCATTATGCTTTGTTTTTAGTGCTTTTATATTTTCTCCAAAATATCTTTGCACATTCCAATGTCCTGCAATATTTCTCCTACATTTTCTTCTAGTAATTTCACAGTTTCAGATCTTATATTTAAGACATTAATTAATTTCCTTTGAAATTTTTAAATTATGAGATACTACTTTTATGTATGTATATACATATTTCTAGCATCATTTTTCTTTCTTTTCTTTTCTTTTTTCTGTGCTTGCATTATTTTTTATTGTTATTTATTTTATTGGCTATTACAGTTCCTTCACTTTGTGTCCTGGCTGTAGCAACCTCCCTCATCTACTCCCTGTCCCATCCACCCTTCCTCTTATCCCCCTAAACCCCTCCCCTGGGCCACTGATGGGAGAGGACTTCCTCCCTTTCTATCTGACATTAACCTATTAGGTCTCATCAGGACTGGATGCATTGTCTTTCTCTGTGGCCTGGCAAGGCTGCACCACCCCAGGAGGAGGTGATAAAAAAGCAGGCAACCGAATTCATGCCAGAGACTGCCCCTGCTCCTCTTACTGGGAATGCACATCGAGAGTGAGCAACCTGTAGGCTACATCTGAGCAGGAGGTGTAGGTCCTCTATATGCATGGTCCTTGGTGGGACCATTGGTCTCTGCAGGTCCTCCTGGGCCCAGATTTTTTGGCTTTGTTGTTCTCCTTGTGGAGCTCCTGTCCCCTCCTGGTCTTTCTGTCTACCTCTTCTTCCATAAGATTCTTGGCACTTTGCCTAAGGTTTGGCTATGAGTCTCAGCATCTGATGGGTAAAGTCATATAAAATGGCAGTGAAACACTTAAAGAACTACTCAGCGTCCTTAGTCATCGGGAAATGTAAATCAGAACGACCTGAGATTTCACGTGACACCTATCAGGATACCTAAGATCAAAAACTCAAGGGATGACACATGCTGTTGAAGATGTGGAGTAAGAGAATGTAAACTTGTACAACCAGTTTGGAAATCAATCTAGAGCTTTCTCAGACAATTGGGAATAGTGTTACCTCAAGATCCAGCTATACCACTCCTAGGCACATATCCGAAAGATGTTTAACATTGCAGCAAGGACATTTGCTCAACCATAAAGCTTCTGGCTTTATTTGTAATAGCCAGAATCTGGAAACAACCTAGATTTCCCTCAACTGAGGAATGGATACAGAAATTGTGGTACATTTACACAATGGAATACTACTACTCAGCAATTAAAAACAAGGAAATTATGAAACTTGCAGGCAAGCATATGGAAATAGAAAAGATCATCCTAAGTGATGTAGCACAGAATCAGAAAGAAACACAAGGTATATGCTCACTTATAAATGGATATTAGCCATATAAACATACTGAAATATATAGTCCTAAAGAAACTAAACAATAAGGACGACTGAATGCTTAATCATCATTCAGAAGGGCAAACAGTATAGAATAAGAAGTGGGAGAAGACAAGGAACAGGGCAGGAATCTACCAGAGGACTTCTGAAAGACTGTACCCAGCATCATTTTTAAAGTGGTTGTTTTTTTCCAGTGTATGCTTGGAAAAACTGGTTCAATAATTAGTTGGCTAATTATGTGTGGATTTATTTTTTATCTCTTTGTTTTGTTCTATTGGAGATATTATAGGACCCATTTCTTGTGCCTTTTCAGGTTTTCATCTGATTACTTCATGATTTCCTTAAGGTTAATTCTCTAAGTTGATTAGCTAAAGATATTTTAAGCTTTGGATTAAGCATTAGCTTTCTTGTAATTAAGACCCATACTATGGCTAAAATGCAAAACTTGGAAAGTTGTTGCTATTTTTATTTCAGTTTTGGTGCCTCTTTATAGAGCTGTGCTTTAATTTATTCCAGAGCCTGTAGATTACATGTAGTATTTTTTTGGGAGTTTATGTTTCATCTTCAAGATTTTCTTTATGTTTGTGGCTTACTTCTCCACATTAGAAATGGAACTCCAATATCATTAGCTAAGGCTTCCTAGAATCACACTTCAAGTAGAATTTCTCCTTCTCCCTGCTTTTATATTATATTTGTAGCTTGTTTAATATATATATATATATTAATCATCATTCAGAAGGGCAAACAGTATAGAATAAGAAGTGGGAGAAGACAAGGAACAGGGCAGGAATCTACCAGAGGACTTCTGAAAGACTGTACCATATATATATATATATATATATATATATATTTTTTTTTTTTTTAAACAAGCTACAAATATAATATATATATATTATATATATAATATATATATATATATATGTTTCTAATTGCTCATATAAATGTTAATTACCTACTGCTAGTGTTCTCTTTCCAGCAACATTGGGAAAGTGTGTTAGGTATTTTTCTATATCCATACTAGAGCCTATAACATAGTAGGTTCTCAAAGAATGAATAAGAGAGTAGGACAGGATTATATGAACCATATATTTTTCAAACAAAAAGTTGCAGTGTTTAACAATACTGTGGATAATATAAGTATCATAACTTAAGTATATGAAGCAACTTATGACTGAATCACTGAAAAGAAAAAGAGCAAAGTATAGTGTAAAGTGATTATGAAATGATTAAAAGTTTCAGATATAAATTTTTCTAGGACGTGTTCACAACTTTTTTAAAAACACAATAAAAATATGGCAATGGTAAGACATAGATTTTTATTGAGGTTGTCAACACAATGAATAGAAGTTTAGCAATTAGAAAATTACTGTTGAAGTCAAAGAAATGAGACTTCAAAATAGACAAGAAATAAGAGAGTTTTAATGGGTATTTAGAAAATCTGGAAGAGATTGCTAGCATATGGGAAGAACTGTGACAAGTTATAGACTGAAGTAAATAGAAAACTAAAATTTACATTATAGATTTAGATAGCTGAACCTAGAGTAGACCTCTCTACACATTATTAAATAAGTATTTGCTTTTCCTTCCTCACTTTCTGGTCTAAGTCCAGAAACAAGATATTTGCAGCCATTAGCAAAGCAAGCAGCCATTCTTTTATTATATAAACTCTGCCTACTAGAGCAGCAGGGACCATTTTCTTTCCTTTCCTTTATATCAATATTCATTTTTACAAGCCAAAATCACAGCTCTCAGAAAATTATAGTGTGTTGTTCATTGAACTTGAAGCAAAGTACATGGAGGTTGAAAAGAAACTAAAAATATCTGGTAATAATATACATTGGTGATTGAAGTATTTCATGTTATCCCTCTGTTCTAAATGGTCTGAAAGCCAGGCGTTAGTTGTATGAGGTGTGGTTACAGTTCAGAAAACCTATAGTAAAGAAAATTCTCATCAAAGCTTAGATTTATATGGTGATATGGGCATTTTAAATTGCTCTTCAGGTAAGGATCTCAGGAAAGATGTTGATACACACCAAAGGAGACAACTTTAAACAAGTTTCATTCCTCATTATTCTGTTGATTGATCAACACAGGAACAGAAATAAAAGAAGGAAATAAGATACTGAGATGGAAGAAAAGAGAGAGGAAGTAAGGAAGGAAAAGAAACCCCTCTAGCAAGGTTAAGTGAGTGTGATTCATAGGAGATATATGATAATATTTCTTTCATATAAAGGAAGATTGGAAGTATATGTAATGTAAAGGAACAGGTCAAGGTAAAACAAAATAAAAAATATGAGTGAACCGGATTATGAAATAAGAAACTGACCACAAGAAAGTGATTACAAGAAAAAGGAGGTTAGACATTTTAAGTTGTAATTAGAGAAAGTAGACAATTGTAGACCTTAAAAACATCATTGAAATTTTATATTCATTTCAATTTTATTACACATATGTTAAGGTTATTTTTATAAAACAGTGTGTTTCACTCTTAACGCAGGTATCACACTTATAATTGAGACTGTATTATATATATTATTTTAACAAGCTTCACACCACAACAACTGAACAGTTATTACGCTATTCTTTTTTTTATTTTTTATTTTTATTACGCTATTCTTAACCCTCTAAGCTAATCTGGTTTACTTCCAGTGTACATCCCAGAGATACTTGCACTTTGTAGCTTTCTTGCTCCAGCTCTTTACTTTGATGTCTTCTGGACCTGTGGCAGAGCTCAATCCTCTACCTCCTGTAACTCCTTTTCCTCTGTGTGGCAGGAAGTCCAGCCCTATTCTCTCCCCTGCTCAGTGATTACCTGTAAGCTGCTTTATTTAGATGTCGGGAGGCAATTTGGGAGCAGTGTTTATACAACATTGAGACAGGAGATTCTCAGAACATTGATTGCAATGAGATATGTTGGGGTACAGAAATAAGTATTTGAATTACACAATAATTTTATGCCTACATATATAGATGCCCACTTGCATCCTGTAGGCCAGTCTATAACTCCCACATGGAACAGCCTGTGCCTCTTCTGAACCAGTGTTTGTACTTCCCATCATATAGATCTGCATCCATATATTTGCATCCAAGTCCAACTGTTTTCTGTACCCACACTGATTTTGGGATGGACACTCAGTCACTGAAGTAAAAAGGCTGTCAGAATTCACAGATATAACAATCAGGAGCCTTTGTATCACATCCTACTTTCCCCCATTCTGCCAGAAAGGTTCCTCTTATTCTGGATCCCTGTCATGGTACCTGTAAGCAAGTTAGAATGTGCAGAGAACTCTTCTCCAGTGCCTGCATGTAGATCACGGCTCTTCTACCATAACATTTTTTCTTTTCTTTTTTTTTTTTGGTTGTCTTGAATTTTTTTTATTAATTACACTTTATTCACTTTGTATCTCCCCATAAGCCCCTTCCTCCTGCCCTCCCGGTCCCAAACTCCCTCCCCCTTCCTCACAAATGCCCCTCCCCAAGTCCACTGATAAGGGAGGTCCTCTTCTCCTTCCTTCTGATCTTACTCTATCAGATCACATCAGGAGTGGCTGCATTGTCATCTTCTGTGGCCTGGTAAGGCTGCTCCCCCATCATGGGGAAGTGATCAAAGAGCATGCCAATCAGATTATGTCAGAGGCAGTCCCTCTTCCCATTACTATGTAACCCACTTGGACACTAAACTGCCATGGACTACATCTGTGCAGGGGTTCTAGGTTATCTCCATGAATAGTCCTTGGTTGGAGTATGAGTCTCTGGGAAGTTCCCTGTGTTCAAATTTTCTGGTTCTGTTGCTCTCCTTGTGGGGTTCCCGTCCTCTCCAGCTCTTACTATTTCCCACTGCTTACATAAGATTCCATGCACTCTGCCCAACAGTTGGCCATAAGTCTCAGCGTCTGCTTTGATAGTCTGTAGGGCAGAGCCTTTCAGAGGCCCTCTGTGGCAGGTTCCTAGGTTGTTTCCTGTTTTCTTCTTCTGATGTCCATCCTCTTTGCCTTTCAGAATGGGGATTGAACATTTTAGTCAGGGTCTTCTCACTTGATTAGTTTCTTTAGATGTACAGATTTTAGGTTTATCCTATGTTACATGTCTATATGAGTGAGTACATACCGTGTGTGTCTTTCTGCTTCTGGGACAGCTCGCTCAGGATGATCCTTTCCAGGTCCCACCATTTACCTGCAAATTTCATGATTTCCTTATTTTTCATTGCTGAGTAATACTCCATTGTGTAGATATACCACAATTTTTGCATCCATTCTTCAATTTAGGGGCATCTGAGATGTTTCCAGCTTCTGGCTATTACAAATAAAGCTGCAACAAACATGGTTGAGCAAATGTCCTTATTGTGTACTTGAGCCTCTTTTGGATATATGCCTAGGAGTGGTATGGCTGGACCTTGAGGAAACGCTATTCCTAGTTGTCTGAGAAAGCGCCAGATTGATTTCCAGAGTGGTTGTACAAGTTTACATTCCCACCAGCAGTGGAGGAGGGTTCCCCTTTCTCCACAACCTCTCCAGCATGTGTGGTCACTTGAGATTTTCATCTTGGCTATTCTGATGGGTGTAAGGTGAAATCTCAGGGTGGTTTTGATTTGCATTTCCCTAATGGCTAATGATGTTGAGCATTTCTTTAAGTGTTTCTCAGCCATTCGATACTCCTCTACAGAGAGTTCTCTGTTTAGCTCTGTTCCCCATTTTTTAATTGGATTACTTGGTTTGTTGGTGTTTAAATTCTTAAGTTCTTTATATATTCTGGATATTATTTTGTAGAACAGGTCTCAAATACACAGAGATGTGCCTGCCTCTGCCTGTTATCACTATGATGAAAAGCATACCAATATGCAGGCAGGCATGGTGCTAAAGAAGTGGCTGAGAGCTTTACATCTTGATCCAGAGGCAGAAGGCACAAAGAGGGATTGAGACTGGTGTGGGTTTCTGAAACCTCAAAGCCCCCACACCCCAGTGACACACCTCCTCCAACAAGGTCATACATCCTAACCCCAACAGCCCATCAACTGGGTACTAAACATTAAAATATGTGAGCCATGGTGGCTATTTTCATTCAAACCACCACAGGAAGACAATTCCCAAGTAGATATCTTAAACCAACGAGTAAAACCTCCAGTGACATGAATGGATTACATCTTGTTAAGTCTTTAGCCATAACGGGGGTGGGGGGGTATCCAAAAGAACCTCCAAAACATCACTGGCTATTGTCAAGGCTATTGCTTATTCTCTATAGCCTGATTGTAAGGACCTATGGCTAAAGACACCATTTATTTATGCCATTGAACATGAAGAAATTGTGCTGGTGCCCAACTAGAAACTTCATCCCCATTGACCAGAATTCATGGTTCTAGAAGAAATTTTTCTGATTCTGGAGGGGAAAAGTAACCATCAGTATCACCCAGCTATTGACCCTGTGACCTCCAAAAGTGCCAAAGCCTTGATTGGAGGTCTGAGTACGGTGTTGATAGTGTGTAAAGTAAATGTCCACCATAGCTTCCACACACCAGTGAGATATTTACAGCCTAAAGTCTGCTCCCCTGTAGAGACTGCTTCTACTTAAATTAGCTAACCCTGTCTTCTTGAACCAATTGTAAACCACAAACCCTGCCGCTTTCTTCATCTATATGCAATTACCTGGCCTCCTTGTTCAGTTATATGCAATAACCCCGTCCCTCTATTTAACTCTATAAAGATGCTGAGCTTTCAGCATACAAAGATTTCTCCATCCAAGACCTAGAGCACTAATTCCAGCTTTCTGTCCATCTGCCTATCTATTATTTTTTCATTCTCTCACCACTGCCAGTCAGGTTCAAGTTCCTGCAGCCATACAAAAAAATGTGGCAGACCCTACTGGGAGAATGTTCATTGATCTTGCACACTGATGCTATCCTAGCCATATATTTGTACCTTGCCAGAATGTGTGATTGAGATTCTGTGCAAGATATAATTTGCCAGTGTTCACAAAGATTAATGACATAATGGGAAAATTGATTTGAATACTTTGATGTATTCTAAAAGTGTCAGAAACTAACCAAATATGTAACAAATGGGAATTTTTAGGCATAGTTTTCGAAAAAAAGATATCACATTTCCTCAGAAAATTATCTGCTACTAAGTCTGTGGCAGAATACATATACATGCACACACAAACATACACACACACATGAATACATATATACATACATGCATATATACATACATGAATACATAGGCATATATAAGGAAACAGGGTGGGGCTGGAGAAACATCTCAGCAGCAATTAAAATAATTCCGTTTGCAAAGGAACACTTTTGTGTCCAGCACCCATTTGGAGGCTCAAACCATCCATGAAACCATTTCTCCAAATTCCATATAACTCAAAGCTTTCCCCTTTGTCTGTAGTTTACTATCTATTGCTCTGATAATGACTATTACCAAAAGCCATTTAGGGAGAAAACGGTTTATTTGACTAATATTTCCATGTAAGAACCCATCACTGAGGAAAGTTAGGACAAGAACTGATGCAGAGACCATGGAGGAGTTTTCCTTATTGGCTTCTTCCTCATTGCTTGATCTTTCTTATACAACCCAGGTCCACCTTCCCAGAGTTGGTCCCACCTACAATGGACTCAGTATCTCCATTTTGATTACTAATTAAGAAAGTGCCCTATAGGCTTGTCTGCATCCCAATCTTGTGGAAGCATTTTCACAATTAAGGTTCCCTCTTCCCTGATGAGTCTCATTATGAAACAAGGTAACCAGAATATCTTAGTTCCCTCAACCTTACAAGTTACCCCCTATCACCATTATCTTTGGGTTAGATTGGTGTCTCTCACTTTTTAAAATTCAGCAATGCACTTTTAAAGCAGTGTCTTATTTAAATTCATTTAATTAATATTAAGATATAGTAATCTATTATATTTATATATAAATATAATATATATTTATATATTATATATAATATATAATATATATTATATATATAATAAATATATATAAATATAATATATATTTATATATTATATTTATATAATAATTATTATATAATTATATAATAATTATATATCAATTATTATATTATAATGTAATATTGTATAATATATAAAATGTATTTATATAATTATGATATATAGTATAAATTTAAATTTACTGTGTGGCTTCTGGTTTTCTTCTTTTTGTTTTCTGAGGTAGGATTTTTCTGTGTAGCCTTGGCTGTCCTGGACAAGCTTTATTAACTAGGCTGGCCTCAAACTCACAGACATATGCCTCTGCTTCCTGAGTGCTGGGATTACAGGAATGTACCACCTTGCCTGGCACTTCTGGTTTTCTTAATTGACTGCTACAATTACTAATAAATTTCTAGAATCATAAAATGCCATAGATAACTGGAAACATTACTTAAAGAAAGAGAAATGACACTACATTCTTACTGATGTGAAGGAAGATTACCACATGTAAATTACATTTGTTGTTTATAAACTACACAATAGATTTTGCTATAGTTGCTTAAATTGCTTAGCACATTCACCAAAGAACAGAAGCTTGGCTACAGCAGTAAATTTTCCTTTTTTGTTGAGTACTTATTTTCTAGCCTCTAGAGGTTTTTTTGTTTGTTTGTTGTTTGTTTTTCAATTTATTTATTTATTTTGTTCCTCACTTAGTTATTGTAGGGGCATATATGTGCTGTTTCACATGTGTAGGGATAGGAACACAACTCAATGGTAAGTAGCTCTCTTTCTTCACCATGTGCTTTTTGAGAATTGATGACAAGTGCCTATATCCACTGAGACATCTCTCTGGCCTGAGAGATTTTTTTTTAAAGATAGACTATATACTTAAATGTTTGTTATATGGAAGAAAATTATAGATGTGTTAAAACTGATATCACAGTTTTATGTATGTATTACAATGTGTATGCACAGAAAATATTACATAATACCCTGTTATTACATATACATTTTATGTTTTGAAGCTACATTTTTTAAAAAAATATTTATTTATTTTATTCTTACCAGTATGAGTGTTTGCATGCACGAATATAAGTGCAGCATGGTACACATGGAGACAGGAAGAGCATGTCATATGCTCTGAAAATTAACAGGTGTAAATCACCTGCTATGGATGCTGGGAATAAAACCCAGGTCCTCTGGAAGAGCACCTAGTACTGTTAATTTTTATCTATCTTTCAGGCTTCAAATTTTGTGTTTTTATGTATCAATTAAAATTTAAAGTAGAAGAATAAAATATATGTAAACATTCAAATTAAACATAGTAAAGTGCCAGTTTGTGAATGGCTAGATACTGTACAATTTAACCATATAAGGAGATTATAGCAGTAGTATAACTGATGAAAGTATCTCTAAAGGCATTAAAGTAGAGATACTCCAAATAGACAGTTAAAGTTGAAGAATTATATGGATAATATGATACAAATTATTTGAAAACAATCTCTTTTGACCAGTTTGTGAGATCCCCAAAGACTACCAGAAATCCATTCCACTGCAAAACACATGAGCGTTTATTTGCTATAAACTCAAGCCAGGGTCATAACTCACAGTGGAAAGAGGGGTATGTGGTGGAGCAGTCTAGAGGAACAAGGTTTTTAAAAGGGAAAAACAGCAAGCAGAGAGTTACATGCCTTGGAGTTACATGATTGGGTAAGGGAAATTGACGTTTGAAGTGATTGGTTTATTTTAGGCGCCAAGTCCATAAATGGTTCTGGCCTGGCCATCTGGGTGGGTTGCCAAGAGATGGTACTTCTTTAAATGGTTCTGGCCAAGCTATCTGGGCAGGTCTCCTAGCAACTGTATTTCTAGTGGGCAGGAAAAGAATGTAATAAGGCTGGTTCCTCCCCGTAGGTTGCTGGACATGTCTTCACCTGTCTAGCAGTTGCCCAGGCTTGTGCTTTAAACTTTAAACCAATACCCAAAAAAACTAATTTTCAATTCTTTGGTCTCTCAAATCCACCTATAATATTCGTATTAGATAAAACTAAATAGAATTGGCAATCATTCAACTACAAAACAGATTTACATATTATTCAGTCTAAATGATTTCTATCTTTTTGGCGGGGGCACATTTAAATATCTCTAAATTCATTGGAAAAGTTCTGAAATCAAGCTCATGAAGAGATTATTTTTTAAGACTGAATTTTCATTGAGAGTGTGTGTTTGCACCTGAGTTTTGGTGTGCCACATGTATGCAGATGCCCACAAAGGCTGGAAGAGGATTTCCTGGAACTGGAGTTACAGATAGTTGTGAACTGCTTTGTTTGGGTGCAGGCAACTGAATCCAGAGTTATTAATGAAGAACATAAGGATGAGATATAGGGCTGCTGGTAAGAAAAGATTCTATATTTACATTTACACTTTTAGCTTTTTATAAGTGGAGCATAACCATTAATGTAATAATTCATTTAATTGAGGTATCTCATTATTATCTAATTACACATGTAATGAGTGTTTATTATGTTTAATTCTTGTAGCAAAGTTATGTTGTAATTTTATATTATTTTACTGCTCTCCCAACAGAGATCTATCATTGAATATTATTATATTATTTAATTGTATTTATTTATTACTATTTTATTTCCAATATAATACACTTATTGATTATTTAGGAATGTCATATAATGCACTCTGATCACACTCATTTCATAGTCCTTCCAGGAGCAGTCCCCAAAAAAGAAGAAAAAGAAAAAAATGCACCAAGTCCAATTTGTTTTGTTCATATACTCACTGGAGCATGGTCAAGTGACATGGCTGAGTGGTTACGGTGATGAACTGCTATCTCTGAATATTTTTAACTAATAGTGTACTTTCAATGGGCCTTTGATACATACTTCCAGTCGAACCACATACATGCTGAGAACGAGATAGTATTTGCCATATAAGTACAATATTTTAAAATAAAACTTATTGGGCATTATTCAAGGACTTTTCCTTCAAATTGGCTTTTATGCCCCATAAAAACTAGAAAACTTTTATATTCCTGGAAAAAAAAGTTTTCAGTGGGGCTTCCAAGGTTGAGAAAATTCAGCATCTATTTTGAATTGTTTCTTCCGTGAGAAAGACGTAAACTGCACAGGAAGCTATCAGCAAATCCCTACTATCTGAAGGAGCCTAACACATGCTCTGTACATTCTGACCTTTGTTGTCAATCACCATTTTCCAGTCCCCCATTCTTCTTATTCAGTTATCATCTGTTCCCCAGACATCAACATTTGGATACAATTTTTAAAAGCTGTCATTTATCATTATTTTGTTGGGGGGGGGGGCGTAAAGAGACTGTAAAGCATTATTTGAAGTCAATATTTCTTTTGAATTTTTTTTGTTTGTTTACAGAAAAGAAAACACCTCCATTTTTGCTTTAGGAACAGTTACGTAAATGTTAACTGAAATTTAAAGAGAAAACTGTTATTTAAGAGCTTTTCAACTTATAACAAGAAAGTTTTAACTTAAAATGCTAAAGCCACATAGTCTATCGTTAATGTTCGAATGCAAAAAAACAATAAACAAACATAAACAAAATATGACTTTCTGCCATTTTAGCAATTTGTTCAATCACATAGTTATATGAAACGGGAAAAAAAAAAACCCTTGCATTAAATTGGTAAGTTTTGAGTTAATTCCCATTACTTGGTATGATGGGCCTATGAACTTTTTTTTTTTCCCTAAAAAAACTCTCCTGTAAAAATGTCAGGCATGCTCGCAGTTCAGCTCTATTTTCTCAGTGTCTTCAAATGAGTTTAGCTTTAAATCTCCAAAGCCCACATAACGTTAGTATATTTTTCATGTGGAATTAATAAGATGATGACTGTATTAACTTTATAAAGACATTTCTTTACTGGGTTCTAGCAGATTAGGAAATAATAGGAAGTTACTTTTCATAATTCAACTGCTTCTGTATGCAGCTGTGCTCTCAGAGGAAGAACATGCTTTCCCATTACCTCTGGACTTCTTGTCATTCTCCTACACTATCTGCATTATTGGTCACATTTATTTCTATAGCATTTTCTTCTTCAAAGAGCATGCATTTCCTAAACATTAGGTCATAGAGGGAAAACTTTACAGAAAGAAGAATGGAGAAAATCATGTCAAAAAAATCACACAATGTCATCATATTAAAGAAGGAAGGGAACTTAAAATGACTTCCACATTTCCTAGATTAGGGATCTGATCTTTACAGGTCAGTTGTTTGACTAAGAGCACACAGCAAGTTAAGGGCGCTGTTAAACCTACAGCTTGAGTTTACTGACTTTCAGACTGGTTCATTTCCACTAAAACATGCTCAGAAAAGATTTAAGAGAATAAGAACAAAGAAAAAAAAGAGATTAAAAATGGCTTTTGTACAATTTGATGACACAGCATCAATAAGAGCATCACATATTCAATCTTAGAAACACTTTGAAGCTGATATAACGACACATTTTTAACATTGTAACATGGGATAAAGGAAGAAAAACAATGATCTAAAAAAACTATACCATAAAAACAACTCAAAGTATAGGTTATTTACATAAAATTGCCATAGTTGGGTATCCCATGTGATGTGGTCGTATGGCATTATAACCTATTGCTTAAGCCATTTCTAGGGAAATGAGGTCCATTTTTCAATTTATTTTATTTTAGAATTGTTTCAAAGTTTATCTGTGTCAATTTCATTTGTGCTCTTCACTGGGAGAGTTTAGTATCTTTTTGTGTTATAATGTCAACTTAGTGTTTCCATCTTTTTGTATAATTTTAATAAATTTAAGTGCTCCAGGACTCCATCCTGTAGAGAGGAGGGAATCTAATAAGACTCAGTGAGTTAAGAAACTTACAAGCAGGGGCTGGAGAGAGTTAAGAGTACTATCTGCTCTTGCAGACATCCTGAGTTCAATTCCCAGGAACCACATGTGGCTCACAGACATCTATAATATGATTTGATGCCCTTTTTGGCATACAGGTATACATGCTGGTAGAACATTTGTATACATAAAATGAATAAATAAAATTTTAAAAAATGAAAAAAAGAAATTTACAAGCTCAGGAAGCTCAGAAAATTTCAAGATTCACAAGGCTGGAAACCAAAGTTATAAAAGTCCTAAATAATTGCTGGGACATTTTGTTGGACAGCTTGCAAACTGAGATAGAGATCTCTAGAGACTGACCTTTTGTAAATTGTCATCCATGCTTGGATGAGCACCAATGATAAAGATGCCCCTGAGTTCCCCAAATGCTATAAATAAATAACCCTTCACCTGTGCTTACATAAGTAACTCACTGGACACTCAAAGACCTCGTGGGACACTGTTAGACTTGCATGCAACGGTTATAGAATGGATATTTGTTTATGTGCTCCAGAAAAGGTCACAAAGCTTGCTATGTGTGAAAAAGTCTAGACTATCCCAGTCTTTGTAGGCTGTGTCTATCTGAGAAATCTTTACCAAGCAGTTCAACCAAAGGTTTTAGAAAGATTACACATGGCAGCACAGGCAGCCCTGCTGTTGGAGTCTTAAACATGATGGTCTAATTCCTGGTTCAGTGGGTTTTCAAATCTGGCATCTAGGACTGTGGAGTTGAGCTCAATGACAGAATCCATAATGATTAACAGGCAGCATGTAAACACAGGGCTTATTTTGAAACTTTAGTTCATAAGAACTGCCTTGTTACTGTGTTCTTGAGTCTGAGTCCACATCAGATTGTGCTGGGATGGGTTTGGTGCCTCAGTCCACTGGGATATGGTTTGGCTTCACTGGGAGAAGAGATTAGAACAGGAACCTGGGTCTAATGGCAGCAATGGGATTGCAGGAGTGATCCTATATTCAGTCTATGAGAGATAATCCCAAACAAAATTCTATTTGAATACCAAATCTTGGGACTTCTTACACTTGGACCCATGGTCATCTAGAGCAAGTGGCAAAACACAAACAAAAATTGTGTTGATGCCTAGTGCATGCTTGATGCTTGTGTGCATATGTGGAACTTATCTGAAGGGACTGATTTTCACCTAGGGATCCTGATGCTAACAAGTCTTTCTATAGTTACAGGCCCGGGCATTGAGCCCAGGGCCTTAAGAACCAGCATGTAGCCTGGGTCCATATATACTGTCACAGATTCTGGATGTGTTGATGTTGGTCAGCAGGCCAGATCCCCCATGTCTAGCCTGGTTATTGGTACTACAAGTATTAGCCTAGGCATGGAGGCACATGGGTCTTTTGGGGACTAGTCAAATCCTGAGGTCTTTTGGGATAGGATGTCACTCTGGGTCTTCGGGAACATGACACTAGATGGACTGTCCAAACACTTAACAAACTTACAGCCTGTATCTCTAGTTGATATTAGTACCTGAGCAGGGTGACCAACATGGCTTTGAGGGTGTCTCAGTACAGAAGGGTATAGACTGTCCTCCTGGGCTGGCCACTCCTAGAGGACTGGAAATTGGTTCTGAAAGTGCTAACTTAGTACTGAGGAGATTGAAGCCTGTATTTGCACAGTTTAGATTGAAGGCTGAGACCATAGGTACTGGCCTGATGTCCACGCTGTAGGGCTCAAGTTTGTGCTAGTACCAGTCCAAAAATTGAAACTTCTGGGTTTAACCTGGTTTCGGAGCATTCCAGTGACCAGAGCTGCAACATGTGGCTCAATGTCATGATGGGCCTGGAGGCACATTAGTAGGTAATGTCTGGAGTCAGATTTGGGGTCAAGTAGTCTTAGGTTTTACTGATGGATGAAAAGTTTTAGTGACCAAGGCCGTGTTGCATTCAAACTTCTATCCCTATGCAGTGATGTCTGGGGCAGGAAGAAGAGTAAAGAAGGGAATATAAGGCTGTTCTTGTTTCCTTCAGTCTGGTTTTTCTTAGTTCTCAACTGCACCCAGTTGTTAAAGGCATTTCCTTAGCTCTTGTAAAGGTATTTCCATACAATTATATTTGCTTAAATGTATATGTCTATGCTGGAATCACCCCTCCAAAGCCCTAGTCTACCATTCTTGTGGCATTCAAGCAAGATTTGTAATCTTGTTCACTCTTTCTAAGAACTAATTCATAGTTGTTGGGTTTCTTTATTAAATTTCTAGTTTGCTTTTCATTACATTCACTGATGCACTGAAAGTTTTAGTTCTTTTTATTTTGTTTGGTTTGCTACTCTTTTCCTGTTTATTAAAGTAGAAAGTTAGATTATTTGAATTACCTGTTAAATATAACATTTTAAACCATATTCCATGAGTTCTGGTATTTTGTGCTTATATTCGTTCACCTCAAATATTTTCTAATTTCCTTTCCAATAAATTATCTAACTCTTTGGCTATTTATTAAGTGTTTTGTCTAATTCCCATACAAATTATGAGTTTCTAAATTTTCTCTCTTTTATTGATTTCAAAGTATCTATCTATCTATCTATCTATCTATCTATCTATCTATCTATCTAT